>NC_092128.1:55144364-55447395 GCF_043159975.1 Macaca nemestrina | reverse complement strand
TAATGTATATGTGTGTATAGTGTACTTATAATAATGATTTTATTTTCATTGCTTTGGTTATGCATAAGTTATGAACTTATGCAAAAAATGTTCATATGAAACTTCTGCCCCAGAGAAAGAGGCTATACTTTTTCAAGAGAATTGAGAGAAAGTAAACAAGTCAAATGTGGCTCTCCTGATGTAGCTCTGGGCAAAGAAAGTGGAGTTTATCCTTCAAACTCTAGAGTTCTACAAAATTGACAACTTTATTTTCAGTAAGACTTTAAAGCATCTATTGTTACAAAACGTTTTTCTTTTGCATATTGTGTACAAACATGTTAAAAATAGAATCATAACTTTGCTGTAATCTCTGTACCAACAACCAATATCACTCTGTAAAGCCACGAGTCCTTAATGAAGTATGGGGTTTTAAATTCATTGTCCTACAAACCGTGGGTATCTAGATAACAAATATCAAATATCTGTCTTCTTTATCAAAGTTGTGGTTGAAGTATAGGAATCAATAGCACAGTATCCTTTATCCACATTATATTTCAGCAAGATTTGACTCACAATGTCTTTAATTATTTTAAAGTTGCCCCCACACTCTCTTTTAAGACAGTGACATATATTTCTGCGCCTTCCGGGATGTCATTTTCCTTGACAAGTCTTCAGTTATTTTAAGTTTGTGACTAAACCTTGTGTGAACCCCATTTTCCCCCAGGAATACTTTTCTGTGCTTTTAATGTGCACACTTTGGGTCTTCAAAACCATAACTAGAAGTTCTATGATCCCCCATCTCTACAATAAAATGTACGTATGTTCATAAAAATGTAGGCTACTCGCTTCCAAGAAACACACTGAATATTTTATTACCAAAAATAAGCAACCTATTGATAAAATTACACATTCATGTTGGGTCAATTCTATATTTCAGAGATGAAAGATGTGGATTACTCAAATCTCTTTAGTTTATAATTTGCTATGGTTAGTGTTAAAGTGGGTATAACAAGTCCTGGTCTATTTTTCATGGGTTTCAAGAATGAAGACATCTGTAGATAGGGTATCACCAAACAAAGGGCAAGTACATTAAAATTATGATTTTTTATGTGAAAAATATAACCTCATATATAAAAATGATACAATTGTAAAATAAATGTTTTATTATTTCAAACACTTTCAGAAAGCTTGGTACAATGTTTTGTCAGGAAGTTTAGCAAAGTTATTACCTTATGTCTACATAAGAAGTGTAAGCTAAGAATGGCACAAATATTTAAGATGATTTTCATTTCCTTTCCTTTTCATCATTTGCCTCTTTCTTTAAAAGGGATATCTAGAGGCTTCCATCAGTTAATAAAAAAAAACACAGACTATTCTGAAAATCTAGTTTGGAAAGTTAGTGTTATATTGTAACTGGAAAAGAAAAAATGAATTATAGAATTTTTTTTATCATTCTTTAATCTGTTAATTCAAATATGAATAACTGTCTACTTACAAAATTTGGCTTGTCTATTATTTGCTTTCTTTGCTAGATCAGTATACTCAGACATTTCCACAAAGCCAAACACGATTTCATATGCTGAAAAGTAATCATAGAATTTTCTAAAAACACCCTTGTTGCAGCTTATCTGTGAAGTACCAGCCTGATGAAAATAGGTAGGAAAACAATAGCTCTGAAGTAGGGTAATGCCACAAGATATTGAATAGTACGTGCACATACACTCACACATATACACTGTGTATGTTTACTTTTCAAAGCACTGATTTGAAGGTATTTGTTTTCAGATTTAAGTTTAAGAAGGCAAAAAGCACTAAAATCTTTTAAAAGTCATTCTGGAATTGTGTATCTATGGACACAAGTTAGAAATGGAAGAGAACCTATGCGATTTCCACACCTCTAGTTAGCTCTATAAATAGAGCCAATTCTAAGTCAACTTGATTCTTTCCTTGCTCAGTGCACTTAAAGATGAGAGGTCTTGAAGCTGCCTCCCCATTCCTCTCCCAGAACTACCATTTACTGAATGCCTCTCTGTGCCAGGTTTAGAGAGGCAGGAGAAGGGAAAAGATGAGAGCATAGAAACCCTGTCTGCCTATGTTTAGATCCTTGCTCACTGCCAAGCAGTTGTGGAATCTTGGGCAGGTTACTCTATCATTCTGTTCCTCAGTTTCCTTTCCAGGAAAATGAGGATGACAATAATAGAGTAGCTGTGAAGAGTAAATGAGTGTATGGCACACGGTGTTGTACATGTTGGCTATTATTACTATTCCCATTTTAAAGATAAAGGAACCAAGACTCAGGAAATTTTTTTAAGAGACAGGGTCTTGCTCTGTCACCTAGGCTGGGGTGCACTGGTATGATCACAGCTCACAGCAGCCTCACTTTCCAGGCTCAAGCAATGCTCCCACCTCAGCCTCCTGAGTAGCTGGAATTACAGGCACACATCACTATGCCCAGTAAGACTCAGTAGATTTAAGTGACTTCCCAAGGATAATAGGACTAGTGAGTGGCATCTACACACAGGTTCCACGACGCTGTCTGCTGGCTTCCTCCCCACATTCCTAAATAGTAGTACCTTAATTCTGGGAAGACACATTCCCGATCCATTAGAAACCCTGTCCAAATCCAATTATAGAATGCAAACCATCAGAGAATGAACAGGAAGAAAGCCCTTCCTATAAGACACAAGCTTAGGCTCTCTGTCTTTTTCTCCAAATGCCTAAATTTTTCATCACTTATTATTTACCCTTTGCTCTCAGACACATCTCTGAGTTAGATATAGAAATGAGTGAGACATTTCTAAGTCAAACGCTGTTCTCCAAAGTTATACTCGGGTCTGTGTGACCACTGAGTTTCACAATATAGCATCCTTTTCAAAGAGCTGTGCAGACTCTGCCCTGCCTATCTGTAATGGAAGCTCTCTGATCTGCTGGTCCAAAGCTTATCTCTGCTGTCTTCTCTTCTAACACTGAATACTCTCCCTCCCTGTTTAACAGCTGCATGGTGGTAGATAATCACTCCCCACTGCCTGCCCCCGGCCTCTCCTCAAAGTAATGGCAACATGCTGGCTACCTGTCCAGAACTATATTCTGCCTCACCACCTGGTGCCTGCTCCTGTGACCTGCTCTCCTGTGTGTTTAATTCACAACCCAACTTCCAGTTTAGGAGTCAGATTTTACACATATGCAGGCCACAGAAACTCAAAGAAGAGGAGGCTTTAGAGATACAAATCCAAGCCACAGAAGAGACTAAAAAGAGCCTCAACAAGGTTTTCTTTAAAACAAAACAAAAATGAACTATCACCAGGTCCTAAAAGCTACCTCCAAAATTCTCAAGCCTGTCTCTTCTCTCTCATCACTGCCAAAGAAATGCCCAGTTGACCTATCTAGGAAGTTTACTACAATACCAAAATTACTACTCAGCACCGTGGTTCAGATTTCTGCCCACTCTAATACTCAAAAAACAGAGAAAGAGAGAAGATTCTGGACAAACTAATAACAGCTAACATTTGCTAAGCATTTAATGATGCAGGCAAAGTTCTGAGTGTTTTACAAATATTAACACATTTTTTCATGAAAAATCCTGAGAAGTGTTATTCTTATTCTTGTTTTATAGAAGCTTAAAGGAGTTAAGTTGTCCATGTCACTAGTGACTTCAGTGACTAATAGTCACAAGGGATTCAGCCCTGTCAATTTTTAGTGGTGTGATCTTGAACAAGTTACTTAAACTCTCTAAGTCCCAGGATTATTATTTTGTTATATCTAGATAATAAGATCTACTCAATAGAACTGTGAGAATGATTAAGTAAAATAATTCATATTGTGAGGATTAAATACTAAATTGCATATAAAGTGGTTAGGATAATGTTCATTAAATGTTGAAATTTTATTTGCAGAATTAAAGAATGTATCTCAGTCCTTCTCTATTTCTACTGCACTCAGACAAAATGTTCATTTAAATAGGTAAAGGAGCTGGAGATCACTCATGCTGGGCATGAAACCCCAGCCAAAGGAATGAACAAGAGGCATGGTAACCCTTGTCTAACTCCAGAAAACCCTCTGCATGTAGAAACAGGATCTGATTATTTTAACTCTACATCCAGACTGGCTAACCTAAAAGAATTATCCATAGCAATGTTTTGTCTAAATAACCTGTGACTGCTGCCATACAGAAACAGCTCTGGGTAGAACTATTTTATCAAATATTTTGTTTTTTTTTTTTTTTTTTTGGAGGTGGAGTCACCCAGGCTGGAGTGCAGTGGTACGATGTTGGCTCACTGAAACCTCTGCCTCCTGGTTTCAAGTGATTCTCAGGCCTCAGTCAACTGAATTACAGGCATGCGTCACCACGCCTGGCTAGTTTTTGTATTTTTAGAAAAGACAGCATTTCGCCATATTGGCCAGGTGGGTCTCGAACTCCTAACCTCAAGTGATTCACCCACCTCGGCCTCCCAAAGTGCTGGGATTACAGGCATAAGCCACGGCACCCGGCTCGCTCTCAACATTGTGGTTGACCACTGTAGCCCATACTGGCTGCTGTCATATCTGCAAAGTGATCTGTCACCCATTTAGTTGATGACAGTGTTCTCAATCTGTTTTTCAACATCATCCATCTAAAAAGCCTTTTTAGACATTCTCCTAATTTTTCCCATGTAATTTTTAAAATGATATAATATCATTAAAGTCTCAGGATACAAAACAAATGTGAAAAATCGCAAGCATTCCTATACACCAATAATAGACAAACAGCCAAATCATGAGTGAACTCTCATTCACAATTGCTACAAAGAGAATAAAATACCTAGGAACACAACTTACAAGGGATGTGAAGGACTTCTTCAAGGAGAAGTACAAATGATTGCTCAACAAAATAAGAGAGGACATGAACAAATGGAAAAACATTCTATGCTCATGGATAGAAAGTATCAGTATCGTGAAAATAGCCATACTGCCCAAACATTCCATGCTTATGTATAGGAAAGAATCAATATCATGAAAATGGCCAAACTGCCCGAAGTAATTTATAGATTCAAAGCTATTCCCATCAAGCTACCATTGACTTTCTTCACAGAATTAGAAAAAAAGTACTTTAAATTTCATATGGAACCAAAAAAGACCCCGTATAGCTAAGACAATCCTAAGCAAAAAGAATGAAGCTGGAGGCATCACGCTACCTGACTTCAAACTATGCTACAAGGCTACAGTAACCAAAACAGCATGGTACTAGTACCAAAACAGACATACAGACCAATGGAACAGAACAGAGGCCTCAGAAATAATGCCACACATCTACAACCATCTGATCTTTGACAAACGTGACAAAAACAAGCCACGGGGAAGTGATTCCCTACTTAATAAATGGTGTTGGGAAAACTGGCTAGCCATACACAGAAAACTGAAACTGGACCCCTTCCTTACACTTTATACAAAAATTAACTCAAGATGGATTAAAGACTTAAACGTAAGACCTAAAACCATAAAAATTCTAGAAGAAAACTTAGGCAATACCATTCAGGACATAGGCATGGGCAAGGACTACAAGACTAAAACACCAAAAGCAATGGCAACAAAAGTCAAAACTGACAAATGGGATCTAATCAAACTAAAGAGCTTCTGCACAGCAAAAGAAACTATCATAAGAGTGAACAGACAACCCACAGAATGGGAGAAAATTTTTGCAATCTATCCATCTGACAAAGGGCTAATATACATAATCTACTAGGAACTTAAATTTACAAGAAAAATACAACCCCATCAACAAGTGGACAAAGGATATGAACAGACACTTCTCAAAAGAAGACATTTATGTGGCCAACAAACATACGAAAAAAGCTCATCATCACTGGTCATTAGAGAAATGCATATCAAAGCCACAGTGCAAAGCCATCTCATGCCAGTTAGAACGGCGATCATTAAAGAGGGAGGAAATAACAGAATCTGGAGAGGATGTGGAGAAATAGGAATGCTTTTACACTGTTGGTGGGAGTGTAAATTAGTTCAACCATTGTGGAAGACACTGTGGCAATTCCTCAAAAATCTAGAACCAGAAATACCATTTGACTCAGCAATCCCATCACTGGGTATATACCCAAAGTATTATAAATCATTCTACTATAAAGACACGCACATGTATGTTTATTGTGGCACTGTTCACAATACCAAAGACTTGGAACCAACCCAAATGCCCATCAATGACAGACTGGATAAAGAAAATGTGGCACATATACACCTGGAATACTATGCAGCCATAAAAGGATGAGTTCATGTCCTTTGCAGGGACATGGATGAAGCTGGAAACCATCATTCTCAGCAAACTAACACAAGAACAGAAAACCAAGCACCGCATGTTCTCACTCATAAGTGAGAGTTGAACAATGAGAACACACAGACACAGGGAGGGGAACATCACACACCAGGGCCTGCCAGGGGGTGGGAGGCTAGGGGAGGGATAGCATTAGGAGAAATACCTAATGTAGATGATGGGTTGATGAGTGCAGCAAACCACCAATGTACGTGTACACCTATGTAACAAATCTGCATGTTCTGCACATGTACCCCATAACTTAAAAGTATAATAACAAAAAAGGATATATCATGTAACTGACTGATAGGTCAAATTGGGCATTTCTTTGGCAGAGAGGAGAGAGGAGAAGAGACAGGCTTGAGAACATTGGAGGTAGTTTTTACGACCTGGTGATAGTTTATTTTTGTTTTGTGTTAAAGAAAGCCTTGTTGGGGCTCTTTTTAGTCTCCTACATGGCATGTATTTGTATCATTAAAGCCTCCTCTTCTTTGAATTTCTGTGGCCTGCATATGTGTAAAATCTGACTCCTAAACTGGAAGCTGGGTTGTGAATTAAACACACAAGAGAGCAGGTCACAGGAGCAGGAACCAGATGTTAAGGCAGAATACGGTTCTGGACAGGCAGCTAGCATGTTGCCGTTAGTTTCATTTAGCCAAAAAAAAATAAAAATAAAAATAAATAAAATATTTGATAAAACATTTCTACCTGGAGCTGTTTGTATATTGCAGCAGTCGCAGGTTATTCAGATATAACATTGCTAGGGATAATTCTTTTAGGTCAGCCAATCTGGGGGTACAGTTAAAATAATCAGATCCTGTTTCTACATACAGAGGCTTTCTGGAGTTAGACAAGGATTACCATGCCTCTTGTTCATCACTTCTACTGTGGTTTCATGCTCAGCATGGGTGATCTCCAGATCATTTACCTATTTAAATGGAGATTTTGTTCGAGTGCAGGAGAAACAGAGGACTGAGATATATTCTTTAATTCTACAAATAAAATTTCAACATTTAATGAATTGAAGCCCAGGATACGGCTATTGACATTTTCAGTTGGAAAGCACAGAATGTAACCTAACTGAAGGGATTTTAAGATATATAGCTTTTCTGGGAGGCCTGGAGAAGTAAATTTGGGTGTTACCCAGCAAAGAGTCATGTCCACCCCACCATGGGACAGGTCCACCATAAAAACAACAGCTTCTTCCCCCCAAATCAACAGAACTGTCACCTCAGCTATTCCTCCAAAATAAGAATCTTCACTTGATAGAATACTGATCTTGCCATACTGGGTCCCCAGGTCACATTGGCATTCTTGGTTCCCAGGCACTCTTCGATATCCAGTCTCATGAGGCTGAGTCTTATAGGTGTAAACTAGGTGACACGCCTTCACCCCAGAAAGGAAGGAACTATGGGAATTGTATTTTGGGAAGACTATATTCACAATGTGGGAAACTATATAAAAATGTTGGGCAATCATGGATGGTACATGCCCATAGGGGGCAAGTTCAAAATCTACACAATTTTGGACTTCTTGATCTAAAAGTAGCTAAAATAACTGATAGTTTTAAAAAATTATCGTCTTTAGGACTATTTCCATGAATCTATACTTTGCATACCTTACCTCTTACCTTGAATGAGCATTCCGCAATGGGAAAGATATTATTTATCACAGTCAATCTACTTGATGAACAGCAGCAAAAGTTCCCCATACCCTACCTGAGATGGCCTAACAGACTTCCCACAGCCTGCCAGGTGTGACAGGGTCACATCATGTCAGAAGATGTGACAGTGCCGTCTGACCCTAGATGACAGGATTATGGACTAAATGTCAGATCCTTTTAACAATCACAGTTCCTGCTAAACAATGAACATTAATGAGTTTGCATAATATTTATAATCTCAGTCAAAGCAATGCTATCATGTCTGGGAGTAATTATTGACTAATTTTCCCACTCAATCAATCAACAAGGAGTCATTATTGATTACTTTCCCCACTCCAGTCAACCAATCACCAAGTCTTTCTTATGATATCTTAAGATTTTTTTCAACAGAGTCTTCTCTTGCCTATCCTTCTCACCATTGCGTTAATTCAGGCTTTCATTACCTCCTTTTTGACCACTGCCAACAGCTTCCTAATTGGTCTCTGAGTTCAGATGCAGCTATCTTTCTAAAATGCAAATATAATTTTACCATTCTACTGATACTCATATTTATAGATGTAGGTCTAAATTTCCTCAATGTGAAACCCTGCATATCCCCTACCTACATCTCTGGGCTTATCTATCATGACCCTTCTTCAAACTTCATACTCTGTCAAGACGAGACTGTCTATAGTTGTAAGTACACATCTCTCTTTTTGCTACTGCTCTCTGCATAGAACTGGGGTCAGCAAACTATGGACCACACATCAAACCTGGGCCACAACCTATATTTTACAACCCTTGAGGTGAAGATGGTTTTATATCTTAAAAATATGTAAAACACAAAGAATATGCAACAGAGACCTACCACATATAACCTGAAAAGCCTAAAATATTTACTATCTGGCCATTTACAGAAAAAGTTTTTCAACTCCTGACCAAAACTGTCTTCTTTCTCTCTGTTTTGGCAAAAGTCCTACTTATCACTTAATAAAATGTATGAAATCATAAATCATCTCTTTCAAGAAATTTTCCTATGCAACTCCTTTCTGTACCCAAGATTAATGTTAGGAACATCTGCATAATCTCATAATACCAAGTGAATGGTTCTATCATTGAACATATCAACTGCATTAGAGAGAGTTTTATCTTCCCAATGATGGTTATGTGTTACGACTTTTTCTATTCACAAAATACATTATAGGTTCATAACAAATGTCAATGGAATAAACTGTTATTGAAAAGACATTATAATTTATATGACAGGACCCACAGATGCTCTGAAGGAAGCGGACTGCTCCTGCGTGACTCGGGAGACACCCCAAATACTGTGAGTGATCCAAATGTGGAAGTGGGAAAGGGAAACCCTCCGCTCCCTAACATACACCCCCAATGGAGAAGCTGAAGGTCTGTTTGCGGGAAAGTTTCCAACTTTGCCTAGAGCTAAGTCAAGTTAAAATGCCAAGCTGAGTGAAATACAGGGGTAGGGGAAGCAGCAGAAAAGCCCTAGGAGCTCTCTGGGTTGCCAGGTGGCCCATTCCTGCCTGGCACCACAGGGATCCATTGAGAGGGTGGCCAGAGCAGCAGAAGGTCAAACTCCACAGGGAGAAGGAATTCTCTAGCTGAATTTTGTAACAATTTGAATGAGGCAAGAAGCCTCCTGGCCAGAACTCAGAGGAGGGCATGAATCAGGCATGCAGACTTCACAGACGGGGGAAGAACCAATGCCCCTTTCTTTCGCAGCTGGGAGGCATTTCTCAAAAGAAGATATACAAATGGCCAGCAAACACGAAAAACTGCTCAACGTCACTAATGATCAGGGAAATGCAAATCAAAACCACAATGTGATACCACCTTACTCCTGCAAGAATGGCCATAAAAAAGCAAAACACAGTAGATGTGGTCATGGATGCAGTGTACAGGGAATGCTTCTACACTGCTGGTGGGAATGTAAACTAGTACAGCCACTATGGAAAACAGTGCAGAGATTCCTTAAGGAACTAAAAGCAGAACTGCCATTTGATCCAGCAATCTCAATCTACCAGAGGAAAAGAAGTCATTATTCAAAAAAGATACTTGCACAGGCATATTTATTGCAGAACAATTCATAATTGCAAAATCGTGAAACCAACCCAAATGCCCATCAACAAGTGGATAAAGCAATGGTGATGTACATGTATATATAATGGAGTACTACACAGCCATAAAAAGGAATGAACTAACAGCATTTGCAGTGACCTGGGTGAGGTTGGAGACTATTATTCTAAATGAAGTAACTCAGGAATGGAAAAACCAAACATCGTATGTTTTCACTGATATGCAGGAGCTAAACTATGAGGATGCAAAGGCATAAGAATGATGCAATGGACTTGGGGGCCTTAGGGGGAAGAATGGGGGGGTGTAAGGGATAAAAGACTACAAATATGATGCAATGTATACTGCCAGGTGATGGGTGCACCAAAATCTCACAAATCACCACTAAAGAACCTACTCATGTAACAAAATACCACGTGTACCCCAATAATTTATGGAAAAATAAATAAATCCCCCCAAAACAGAAAAACAATTTACGTTATATGCAAGGAAGCAAAGTAAATGGAAGGAGCTCTCCGTGGTACTGAAGTCTTTGCTACAGCTTCTTCTTGTGGGGTGCCCAGAAACTTACTGTTTGCAATTCCTCAATTACCTTCACCAGCCCCTATCAATGCTTTTTCTGCCACTCTTCAGTCAACTTCCTGTAGGGTCCTAACTAATTATTGCCCAACCCGCATTCTTTTCCAGGTGACATACATACCTCTTGGTCAAGGCATTTATTGCTTACCAATTAGCTGTATGCTCCTACACATTATCCAGTTCCTTTGCAGTTCAAGTAGGCATTAATCAATCGGATAATAGCAGAAATGAAGTATACTATTCCCTAGTTGAAACATGGAATAGAAAACATGAGCCCTCTGTGTTTTTTATTCCTTTGTCTTGATGATAACAGAGGCCACATGCTGAGATGGCACAGCCACAATATGGAAGTAGTTAGGCTGCTGAGTCCCTGTATAAAGGACAACTATGTAAGATTGTTGAGTTAAACTGAGGTTTGGGAGTTAATTTGCTACCACAGCAAGACAGGACTTACCTGAGTAATATACCCTTTGAATATAACACTTAATCACAGTCCATTTACTTCTACTTACTTTACTAAATTATAAGTTTTTTGGAGAAGTGTTTTGGTCTTACTGATTCTGAAGATCATCACCCAATTGCTAAACAAATGAATAGACTTCTAAGTCTGTTTTTCTCTTCTCCATATTTCATACCCTCAAACAGAACAAACTATCTTTTTTCCAACAGAGAAAAACTGTAACGAATATAAGGTGTATAGTAGTAGTCAAGAACAAAGATTGTGGAGTCAAATTACCTGTGTTCACATTCATTTCTGTCATATACTAGCTATGTCCTTGGTAAATTATATGTAAACTCTCTATGCTTCCCTTTTCTCACATGTGAAATATAGAAGACAACACTTCATTGGGTTACATAATCGATGTATGTAAAGTGTCTAGCACATAGAAAGTACTATGTAAATGTTGACTATTACTATATTGCTAAAACTTTTTAGGAGCCCTAAATTTCTATCTATGTCCTTAATGACTGACAAAATCAATGACTTTTTTTTCTGGCAAAGAAACTTCATTCAGTAACTCACCTTTGTTTTTGTTTTTTGCTTTTAAATATAATACATTAAATAACATTAAATCACGTATAATACCAAAAAGTTAGAGTTCAAATGTGTATCACATTACAATTATTTCAAGAACTTTATTATATATTGGTAGCAGATTATATACCATAAGAAAACATCAACCATTAATTAATTCTGATGATAAAATATATTTCATCATGTTTGCAGTTTTTCTAATTCCAATAGTGCCTAGACAAGAGAAATAACAATACTTTTTAAAAAGACAAATCACAGGAAGAATTATTTTTCACATGATGTATACTACTACTTTCATTTAAGTTTTATTAAAATTCACACTCCACTGAGGCAATAATTGGAGTAATTTGGATCAGAAAACTGATTGTTTCATACTCCTTGAGGCTAAATGATTATAAACGTAGTCTCGGAAATTCTGAAGTTCCCTCATATTTAAAATAGATTGGGGGGAAAACAGACAAACTGCAACTCTCTAAAAATTGCTATAATCTATTAACTTGAAGTTAGGCAGAGCACATTGGATTGACTAAAAAATGATATTGAGATTATTTCAATACACATTCACTTGAAAGATCACAAAGAAAAGATTCTCAAAAATTTGGGTTATTTGTTAAAAGGTAAATTTAATTTTGTTTCTCCCCTGTAGCTTTCATTTATTTATAATAAATCACAGGTGATGCTGTGAACCCTTCGATATTGCTTTTTCATTCAAATTCTATCATTCCAAGCATCAATCTGAATGATTATATTTCTACCATATGGCTTCTTTTAGGCTTTATGTAGAAGATATTATCTTTAATGTGAATTTGTAATCATACATTGCTTCTTACATTATTGGCAAACCTGACATCATTTCCAGTTTGTATTATTCAAGGGAAACAAATTTATTTTTAAATTTGGAATTATTTCACCTACAGTTTCTAATTGAAAAGAACATCATTCTCAGCAAACAATCGCAAATAATTTTTTAAAAAATTCATTTATATACCTCTATCTATAGTTGCAAATAAAATATGAGAATTTTTAAATTTTAATGTAAAATTTATGTCTCATAATATACAAATTATTTCAGAACATGAGTTTATTATATAATTCATAAATTAAAAGTAAATAAATAGACAAAGATGTAATTATACATGCATGATAAAAAAAAAGTTCTACTAATAGAAGAACCCAGTAAAAAATGACTACCATATACAAAGTTACAGCTAAGTGGGAGGAATAAGTGTTCTGTAGCACAGTTGAGTGAATATGGTTAACCATAATTTAGTGTATATTTTCAAAAAGCTAGAAGAAGGGATTTTCAATGTTTGCAACACAAATAAATGATAAATGTTTAAGGTGATGGATATGTGAATTACCCCGATTAGATCACTACACATTGTATATATGTATCGAAATATCACTCTGTATCCCATAAATATACACAATTATTATGTGTCACTAAAAAAAAAAAAGAAAAAATTCATTATTTTTGAAAGTTAATGCTTATGTAGATTCACCAACCTGTTTGCTATTATCGATTCATCTGTTGTAGTCCTTGCTGAAGCACATATTTTAGAGGTTGTTTCAGTCTTGGTGAGAAAATGACTTTAGTCACCATTACTCATAAATGATCATTTGGTTAGGTAAAACACTGAGATGATGTTTATCTTCCCTGGTACTTTAAAGTCACGATTGAATTATATTCTGAACTTTTTTTGTTTCTGACCAAATGTAGGCTGCTAATCTAGCTGTCATCTCTTTGCTGGCAGTCTTTCTTCTTTTTTCTGATTGCTTTTTAAAAGTATTTTTATTGAGGTATAACATGCATATAATAAAGTGCATAAAATCTTGAAAAAAATGGCTACAATTGCTTTAGAGACTTCATCAGGTCAGGGATGAGTTAAGGGATTAAGAGATTTAGTATGAAGAAAAATCATCTCCCTTGTGACTTTCTGAGATGAGGGAACCATCAGATTCTTAATTTATCCTCTTGTGGTCAGAAAGGAGATACCAAGTATAATAGTGATGGGAATAAGAACACAAAAGGCCTTGATTTGAGTCTACTGCAGTACCCTTCAAGGGAACAAAGAACATGTCAGGAGGAACGTATCCGCCTGAAATTGGCAGAACGTGTCTCCCTGGTCTGTCGTGGAATTGTGATCTAGCCTGAGGATTCCGGATTTCTGCCAAAAAGGGCTAAAGATGCCCTGAGGGCTGAAGACAATGAAACACTAGTGCACAAATACCAATAACGCAAAGAACACTACTATAAGTTTCATAAAAGAAGTAGGAATTATTTTGTGAGACCAAAGAGATGGCAAATGCATCTACTTAAGAGTGGGAGTTAATGTATACCAGCATTTGAATCAAATGAATGTATCCAATGAATATATTAAAATGAATGTATAGAACTGAATGTATAATAGAATTTGAATACACAGCATTTGGTGTACAAACTCTATTAGAGCAGCATTTGAAACAGGTCTTGAAAGAGGAGTAAAATTCTCTTGGGAGGTTTGTTGCAAAAGGAACAGCATGCTTGAAGTGGAAAAGTGCTGGTTGCATCCAGAGAACTAACAGGAAGAATGTTGTGGCCGAAATACAGTGGTGTGCGCAGGCAGCACAGTGCAGAAAACACTGGAAAGGCAAGTGAAGTCAGAAAGGGAGGCCATCAATTGAGTCACTAAAGAATGTGTGCCACTGCAGACACAATGGGGAGTGACCACTGGAAATGTGTGTGTGTGTGTGTGTGTGTGTGTAAGAAAGTACTAAAATAGTAGTGGCATCTAAAATGAATGAGTGCAGATCAAGAGAGCACCGAGGAATATGCCTGGAAGATCCCTGCAAGAGGCCAGGCAAGGCATGAAAGGGCAAGGATTCTACTGTTAAGAGAAGAGGCAGAAAGGATTTTGATTTGAATTCCTTGCTGTATGCCATTTATTAGTTTTCTGTAACAACTTACTATACACTGAGTGGCTTAAAGGAACACAAATGTATTGTCTCACAGCTCTGGAGGCTAGGAGTCCAACATCAAGGTGTCAACAGGGTTAGCTCTTTCCGAAGGCCCTAAGGGAGGATCTGTCCTGATCCTCTCTCCTAGCTTCTGGCAGCCTCAGGCATTCCTGAGCTTCTCCATCTTAACGTGGCATTCTCCCTGTATATCTGTATCCAATATGACACCAATCACATTGGATTAGGAGCCCACCCTACTCCAGTATAACCTCATCTTCACTTAACTTATATCTGCAATGATGCTATTTTCAATTAAGGTCTCACTGTGAAGTACTAGGGGTCAGGACTTCAACACAGTATTTTGCGGGGGATAGAAGTCAACCCAGAACATGCCTCAAGGGAATGAAGACGAACCCAAGGAACTGCAGTGTTCCTACCCAGAAAAATAAGTTTTTGATAGTGAAAGCATGAGCGGTGTTCTGGGAATCAGAGTTGGGTAGAAGGGCTATTCCTTATGAAGATGCTATCAAATAAGGATAACTCGTTTTCTAAATACTGTTTGATTTTACCATTCAAACTTGCCTAAAATACAAGTATAACAGAATATAATGCCACATAAAATGGGGGAGGGGCAAACTGGAAGACTAGACAGCAGCGGGAGCGGGGAGGGAAATTTACATCACAAAGCAAATATGGGCCAAGCGCAGTGGCTGACACCTGTAATCCCAGCACTTTGGGAGGCTAAGGCAAGTGGATCACCTGAGTTTGAGACCACACTGACCAACATGGTGAAACTCCACCCCTATTAAATACAAAAAACTAGCCGTGTGTGGTGGTGCATGCCTGTAATCCCAGCTACTTGGGAGGCTGAGGAAGGAGAATCACTTGAACCCGGGAGGCGGAGATTGCAGTGAGCTGAGATTACCCCCATTGAACTCCAGCCTGGGCAACAAGAGTGAAACTCCATCTCAAAAAAAAAAAAAAGCAAATATGTTGACAAAAATATCTAGAAAAAAATTCTAGCTTTGCAATCGGAAATTGTACATAGGAGTAAGCATGACTTTTTCAATTAAGCATGACTTTGCCTTTAAAGAGAGAACAGTGCTGCAGGACACTTACTCCTCCTCCCATTTAGCTGGAACTTTGTATTTGGTGGCCAAATATTTTTTACTAGATTCTTCTATTAGCAATTTTTTTTTTATCATGCATGCATAATTATATATTTGTCTATTTAGGTACTTTTAATTTGAGTATGTTCCTGTTCTAACCTACCATCACCCATACTTTAAAAAATATATATTGAAAATCACTGGCTAAGGTAAACTCTGAAAGAACATATAAACATTTACAATATAATGATCATTAAATGTGTCATTTAAAGGCTTCCAAATAGGAGGAAGTAACTGTACCTAGCAAAAGTTATTAGTAAAAACTATCCTAGTTGGTTACTTGCCAACTCAATTAACTACATTACCCCTCTCTTGCAACGTATGTTATTGTCTGCTTATATCATCTACTCACATGCCAAGCAGAGATTAGTTTGTATTGTAACAATGTAGTTTCTTAGAAATATGTCACTAGAGGCAACATCAAGATCTCTTTCTAAAGACTCACTGCACAGCTAGGAAAGACCTCTAAGCTATCATTGAATATAAATTTTATGAATGTTTTTAAGAAACGAGGAGAGCACCATTGCAGTATTGTGATTGCAATCACATTCCTTGAAAGGCTGTGGTTGCAAAAAGCTCACCCATACTCTACAGTTTTTAGAGGAAGTTGAATTGCCCTCTTTTAAGCAGATTGTGTTTTCTTCTCCATCCAACATCCAGGGGTGTAATACAGCCTCACCTGGGTGTAGAGGGATTTGCAAACACAATTCCAATTACAAGGAACAGGATTTGCACACGTAAGGGCCTGCCCAGAGAGCTGCGAATTCACCTTCTAATTTGCAGTGTTGCCCCCAGAGGCTGAGCACGAATCTGCCTGCATATGGTGAGTGTGTGGATGCTTGTGCCCAGTGCACCAGGTGGGAGGTATGGAGCTCACAGTCAGGGAGGCTGAGCAGATGATTTACAGCCGACGTCTAAGTGCTCCTTAGAGGACCGCCAAGCACTGCACTAAACACCACCAGTCAGGCAAATCCAGTCATGGTAAACAGGCTTGGCATGAACAACAGAAATAAAATACGCTAATCAGTTGTTCTACTCCAGGAAAATAAGTCAGCAGGGAAGGAATTGGGGGAAAAAAGCCACATCTTTAAGGCTTTGCAGAGGGTTTTAGTTAATTTTCTACATTTCTCTCTAGTTATAACTTCACTGATTTTTTTAAATTCTATTTACAGCATAGCAATGTTTTATAAAACTACCCTCTTCAGTGATTTTTTTTCAATCTTCAAATCCCCTTCTATGTCACCAGAAGTTAACTATGGCATCTGAATAAATGTATATATGTATATAGTGTCTAGTTTGTTCTTCAATAATCTCTACAGGACGCAGTGTAGTGTAATGGTTAAATACAACAGGGCTAGCACTTGGCAGCCTGGGCTCAAATCCTGCCTCTACCACTTCCTAGCTGTGTGGCCTTGGTCAGATTTCTTAAACTCTCTAGGCTTCTGTTTCCTCATCTACAAAATGGGATCATAACAATACCTGGTTTTCAGAATCACTGGGAGTGTTAAATAAGTCAGTATAAGCAAAACTCTTAGTATAGTACCTGGCACATAGTAAGTGCTCAGTAAATGTTAGCTACTATAATTCAATATACTGTCTGTTCACCTTTGACATGGTAGTTGTATTATTAACAAATACAATATTATAAAATTTGGGTAATCCAGCCAAATACTCTGATGGATTGCAATGGGGGCTAGGAGTTAGAAACATTTAGAAATAAGATAATTTTCATGGAACTATTAGAGGCTTTTTTTTTTGCAGTTGGAAGAATATAATTATGAATCCTAAACATCATTAAAACAATATAGTATATAATACTTAGCCTATTTCCATGAGCCTTTCCTTTCTGACCTGCACCAACACTGTCATTAGCGTATCCTTCACTGTACATCCCTATTTCATCACCTTGATTACTCAGGCTTGAACACACAAAATGCAAAGACACTTTCCTGGTGTAGTAGTGGTGCTCTAACAGCTTTCATTTTTCATTACAGCAAATGTGGACAATGTGATACAAATTTTATTTACCAATGAATTAGTCTTTTATATCTAGCTGGCTTTAGAAATGAATACTAGCCTAAAGGAACAACAACAACAAAAACTTCTGTACATTTTACTACACTTAATGAAGATGCAAGCACAGGCTTGCCTAGAGAACAGAGAACGAAGAAGACTGGAGGTAAAAGACCTCAATTCCATATTTTCAGCTCTTCATGACTGTGAACAGTCATTGGCAAATGTAGCAAATACGTGCTTCTTTTCACTTTAAAACTGAAGTGGTGAAAATAAACGGGTCAGGTGAGTGGGGAGAAATAAGTAGAGAATAATACATAAATTATCAGATTAGCTTTAATGAGAAAAATATGTATGTTTTGGGAATTTCTCAAGTGTGTGCAGAATTCTAATATTAATACTAGTCAAAGAATGGACACTTCAGTGTCACCATAATACCTGGCACATTTGGAGTCTTCAAAGGTTTCTCATATATATATATTTTATTTATTTTGGGGCAGAGTCTCACTCTGTCACCCAGGCTGGAGTGCAGTGGTGCGATCTCGTCTCACTGCAACCTCCACCTCCCAGGTTCAAGTGATTATCCTGCCTCAGTCTCCTGAGTAGCTGGGACTACAGGCGCCTGCCACCACTCCCAGCTAATTTTTTGTATTTTTAGTAGAGACAGGGTTTCACCGTGTTAGCCAGGATGGTCTCAATCTCCCGACCTCATGATCCGCCCGCCTTGACCTCCCAAAGTGCTGGGATTACAGGTGTGAGCCACTATGCCTGGCCAAAGGCTTCATATTTAATTTTATGAAGATTTGATTAAAGATAATATAAATAGAATATTAATTGGCTTTTTAAAAACATGGCACGCACTATATCCAATTTCATTGCATTCCCCATGGTGAAACAACTTTATGGCACTTGAACTTTTCTTCACAAAATCTAGAGTTCCAAGCCTAACTTTGTTTTTATATCAAATCTTTAGCAAGTTTCAAAAAATGTAAGTGGAGCACAGAACATAGTAAGAAAGGTTTCAACATTTGTTTGGCCATCACTGAGATTACACAGATAAAAGAAGATATCCAACATAAGACAGCAAGACGACTTCATTAAAAAACTGTTCACAATGACAATTAACAATCTTCAAGTCCCTGTGAACAAAATATCAACCCTATGTAAGTAAACCATTAAGCTCCATCCTCTAAAGGCGTGTAGTACGATTACTTCTTTTATTGGCGTTAAACATGCAAGCTTAGCCACCATAAATTAAATCAGTCATACATTGTTCATTATATCAAAACTATCAATGGAAATTCTTAATATTCCCAGATGTTTCTATCAATAGAAGTTAGTAATTAATGATGACAAAACAAAATAAAAATCCCAAATAACTTTATACCCAACTCTCAAAACACTTCATATTCATCATATCACGAACTCTGTAAGACAAATATGTTAACACTTCTTTACTATATTCCCTAAGGGATGAAGGTATTAAGTTTTTGTTTTAATTATAATATGTAGCAAGCCAATTATTATATGGAATAAGGCAGTAAATGAGATCACACTGCTTTATTGGTCCTTGGATAGTACTGAAACCGGAATGTTTAGATGCAGAAAAATGTGTAACGAGGACTTGTTGAAGAACTCTCTCAAGTGAGGAGTTAGTTTCATTAGGCTAAAAATAAGAATAAAATGAGAACTACATTTATTGATGCTTAGCATATAACTTGGATTTTTAAAAAATCCTCACTGCCACTCTGTGAAATAGCAGCAGCAGTATGGCAGACGTGGCTTATACTGGCTAGGGAAAGCTGATTGTACACAATCTCTTCCCAAGATCCACCTGTCTTGGCTTCTCAAAGTGCTGGGATTACAGGCATGAGCCACCACACCTGGCCCCAATCATAATTCTAAAACAAACAAAAATATTATAAAGAGTTCTATAAAAACTGAAACAGCAATGTATTATCATCATCACTATCATTATTAAAAAGATAAATGACTTGCTGACTTCTGGTTAACTTCCTCCAAGTAATTAACATACCTTTGCTATGAAAAGTTCATGACACCTTGAGGATAACTCTATCATGTTTTTAGCATTATAAAATTTAATAACAGGAATATGTATATAACATGCAAAAATAACAAATATAACAAAAATAACAAATAATAACAAACATCTAATCTCCTAGTTGAGGACAAACAATATTAAAGCACAAGACAGAAGATAAATGCTAATTTATCAATGCTAAAGTAATGACAGAGTAGGATGTATTCTCTTCTCCACGCGTAAAGTGAGGAGGGACTTTTAAAATAACAGTTTCTTTTTTCTGATATACACAGTTATTATGATTAAAGGTACTAAGATTCCTAGAAGTTGGTGTTCAACTACACTTTCAATTCTCTGGGAAATCTTATCTCAAGCAGCTACAAATATTATTCAAGTATTTTAAAAAAATTAATTGTCTCAAATCCCTGGTATACTAATAGGCTCTTGGGGTTCAAAACTAGGAAAGAATGCAACATACTACAAATTATTGCATTACTATCAGTCCAGGGATGGGAAGGGAAGAGGTGGGACTTCAACAAGCCTAAAGGTTGGCAGAGCCTATGCTATGAAACACAATATTTGGAAATAGGTAAGTTTTAGATGTCTCAGTAATAGGTGTATTTTAGAGAGTGGCACGCTGCCTGACAATATGCTAGGTAATATATAGTTGCTGTAGTAAGGCTGGCCATTTTGAATCGGGGAAACCCCTGCTCACCAACAGGAAAAACCCATTTACATTCCAAAGCAAAAAGAGATGTTCCACATACAGGAAGTTGTCAACAGTGTCACATATTGCTAAGAGACCCAGAAAGGTGAGACATTAAAAACAGGTCACTGGATTTGGCTCAAAGAATCTCACTGTTGACTTTTATGCAAGTAAAATCAATAGTATTATGGACAAAAGAAAGCTTTATAAGAAGTTATGAAGTGGTGAGTAGAAGAAGAGGAAGTGAAATTACTTAGCATTTTTACGTAAAGTTTGGTGATGAAAGAAAGCTGGGAGGCATGATGATAATTTTAAGGCAATGTAAGATCAACTACAGGGTTTATTTTTTCATTTTGGTCTTTTGAGGATGTAAGCTAAAAATAAGCAGAAGAGAGGAAGAAATTAAAAATAAAAACATGGAAGTATGCAAAAATAAGGTGAAGCTTTGCCAGTGGAGGGCTTATGAATGAATTTGGTGGCTGCCCATCAGCTACAGTTCACTGTGGTCATAACTCCAAACTCCCTTGGATAAGGTCAAGATGTAGGAAATCCGAGAAGGACAGTGAAATAAAACAAGTAAAAATTTTCTAATTAAAGAAGGAAAAAGCTAAGATTATCAGGTAGTACAGAACGGCTGACATTTCAGTATATGGATCTGAAAGTGCATGGCTGCCAGTAAATTTGAAATATTGCAGCATTATCAGAGTATTTGTATGTGATTGTAGTCAATAGATGTTCATAGTCTTCAGGTGGATAAAAGGCAGTTGTAGCTGGAAATTAATTTGTAATTTTGGTATTGGCCATCCTATTATGGAACTAGCCTCCTCCATTTATGCTTTTGTTTATCTGTCTATCTTATCTGTCTATCCATCCATCCATCCATCCATCCATCCATCCATCCATGCATCCATGCATCTTCTCAGTCTTTCTCCCTCTCTGGCTCCCTCTCACCTCATGCTCTTCCCACCACTGTCTCTCTGTTCCCTTCACTCTCATACCTCTTTGTCTTATTTTTTCCCCATTTCCCTTTTAGTGTTTTCACCTTTCAGATTCCCTAATTGATGGTTCCCACTTGTATCTCCAGTGCATGTCACATGATGGGCCTTCATTACATTTCCACTGAAATAAAAAAAAAATAATTTCATGCCACAAACTCTTCCTCTAAAGTCAAACATATTGAAATATAAAGCTGAGAAAGAACAGAAATTTAAGCCTTGCATATCCATTGGCAGTCAGGACACTGTCTTTCAGCAGTTGGGTGACAGAAGTAGCTGGTCTAAAGGTGGATAAAAACATTTGATTTGTTGCAAAATAGGCAGGAAATCAGTGAATGGACATGGCTCTTCTCCCAGTAGAAGAATGTAAGGATTACTTAGGGAGAGCCATATACTGAAGAGTGACCATCTATTCAAGTTCATCTCAACAGTTACTGTGGGTCAGAATGTCCAACAGGCTAGGCAGCTGGAGTGCTGAAACAGGCCAAACACCAAGAGGGTAAATGGAAGAAAAGTTTTAAGAACTCAGTCATCTACTATTAAGACAATAAAGCTCAGCAAGAGAGACTGAAAAGAATAAGCAGCAATGTGGGCCACCAGCAATGATCAGCTTGGCAACTCTGAAAAAAAGAGGTGGATCATTTTGAGTGAAGGTGTCAAGATGCTTACGAATCTAAGAAAGACATGAAGCATAAAAGCAAGAGGAATAATTATAATCATTATAGTATCTACCCAAAAGACAATTTTGACACATGCACGATATGAAAGAATCATAGAATGTTAGAGCTGGAAAGGGTCCTGGAAGCATCTGATCTAATCTCCACCTTTTACAGGTAAGGAAATTAAGGCCCAGAAACGTGAAGTGATTTGTCCAAGGACACAGAGGTCATTAGTGAGAGAGCAGGAACTGGAATGCAGGTCTCCAAGGCCCAGGCTGCTATTCCAAAAATCCTATATCCCTGCAATGGGAGTCGTTTTTTTAAACAGCCTCACATCAGTTTTCTTAACCACATCTTCATAAGACGCTAACCCTTGGAGCTTTGAGGAAAGGTTTTATAAAAAGCTTTAGAATGGGGCTTAAAGAGAGGGCATCCAAAGAACCCCAGGTGCATTCAGGACATTTCCTAACCTGAATCTCCTCTGAGATTAGTAAAATGGACATTATTAGCCCCATTCTACAGATGAGGAAATTTCACTCTAAGATCGTATGATGGAATCACGTCTCAAATTTCACATGAGATAAATCCTTTGTAATCATTTTTTTTTTTAAGAAAAAAATCCTCTAAGTTTTACAACATTGGAAGAAATCACTGTTTTGTTGGCTGAGCACCAAATTAGGTAGCAGGCTTTCAGGAAGATGACATGCTACAAAAAACAAATGGACTTTAAACAATAAACTTTAAACAATACAGTTACACCCAGGCTGGGGATGCTCACACTACGGGAGCCATGCGAGAACTCAGAATGAAGGAACAGCGGATTCACATCTTGCTTTTCAACTTCACTCAGAAGTGTGTGCTCTCTAGATGGGCAGTTGGGTAGGATCACTCACATCATTTACTTTTTACTCTTCTGTCTCTCTCAACCGTAACTGAAATCTCATAACTTAAACACATCTATAATGCAACTTTAAGTGACTAGCCCAAGTTCACAAGGCTAGGGTCATCTCAGACCCATATGTATGTAGTATCATGAAAAAGTTAACAAAAAGTGTTTTTTTTTTATTGCAGTAAGAACATTTAACACGAGATCCACCCTCTTTAACAAAATTGTAAGTGCCCAGTGAAGTTCTTTTAACTATAGGTTGTACAATGCTATGCAGCAGACCTCTAGAACTTACTCACCTTGTATAACTAAAACTTTATACCCATTGAACAGCAACCCCTATTTCCCCCTCCTCCTAGCCCCTGGCAACCACCATTCTATTCTCTGCTTCTGTGAGTCTGACATTTTTAGATCCCACATAGAAGTGAATTCATGCAGTATTTGTCCTTCTGTGACTGGTTCATCTCACTTTGCATGATGTCCTCCAGGTTCATCTGTGTTGTCACAAATGACAGGATTTCCTTAAATAAGCAACCTAACTTTATACTTTAAGGAACTAGAAAAAGGGCAAACTACGCCTAAAGTTAGCATGTAGAAAATAAAGATTGGAGCAGAAATAGAGAATAGAAAAACAATAGAAAAAAAATCAACAAAACTGAGTTTGGCTTTTAAAAATAAGTAAAATGAACAAACCCTTAGCCAGACTAAGAAAAAGAGAAGACTTAAAAAAAAAAAAAAAAAAGAACCGGAAATGAAAAAGGAGTCACTACAACTGATGTCACAGAAATGAAACGGGTAAGAGACTATTATGAACAATTATACACCAACAAACTGAGTAACCCAAAAGAAATAAATTCTGTGAAATCCCGTCTCTAATAAAAATACAAAAATTAGCCAGGCGTGGTGGCAGGCGCCTGTAATCCCAGCTACTGGGGAGGCTGAGGCAGGAGAATTGTTTGTTGAACCTGGGAGGCAGAGGTGGCAATGAGCCAAGGTCACACCATTGCACTCCAAACTGGCCAACAAGAGGGAAACTTTGCCTAAAAAAAAAAAAAAGAAAGAAAGAAAGAAAAAAGAAAAAGAAATACTTAGAAACACACAAGCTACCATGATTGAATCATGAAAGAATGGGAAATTTGAACAGATCAATAATGAAAAGAAAGTTCAGGGAGTAATAAAAAAATTTCACAACAAAGAAAATCGCAGGACCAGATGGACTCACTGGTGAATTCTACCAAACACTTAAAAAAGAAGTAATATCAATCTTTCTTAAATTCTTGCAACAAATAGAAGAAGGAAGGATATTTCCAAACTCACTTTATGAGGCCAGCATTACCTCGATACCAAAGCCAGACGAAAAAGTATTACACTAAAAGAAAACTACAGGCCAATATCCCTAATGAACATAAATGCAACAATCCTAAAACAAGATGCTGAAACAAAATGCTAAGAAACAAAATTCAACAGCTCATACAGGATCATATACCATGATCAAGTGGGATTTATTTTGGGGTGGCAAGGATAGTTCCAATAAACACAAATCAAGTGATGTGATATACCACATTAACAGAATGAATGACGAAAATCACATAATCATCACAATAGATGCAGAAAAAGCATGAAAAAATTCAAAATTCTTTCATGATAAAAACTCTCAAAAAACTATGTACAGAAGGAATTTACCTCAATACAATAAAGGCAATATATAAAAAGCCCACAACTAACATCATACTCAATGGTGAAAACCAGAAAGCTTTTGCTCTAAGATCAGGAAAAAGGTAAGGATGCCCACTGTCACCACTTCTATTCAACACAGTATGGAAAAAGTTTATTGTGAAAGGCAGAGTGTGGGAAACCATGAACTTAAGAGTTAAGGTACTTTGATATAACACCTAAATCTGACATTTGAAAGCCATGGAACCTTGATCAATGTACCCAACCACTTGATTTCAGTTTATCTGCAAAATGAGATTATTACCAATATTTTATTGACAGTATGTTACATGGATCATATGGGATAATGCCAGTTAAAATATTTTGTAAACTGACAGCCATAACAAAAGCAAGAATTATTATTTTAAAGTATCAGTTTCTGTCTTTGAACTAGTCCTGGAAACTTCCCAGCCTATTACTAAGCAAGGAATGAAGATGATTTCACCATATATAAAAGAGCACTACAGCTTTAATACAACAACAACAAAAACCCAGGTTAAAGTTGAAAAAAACATATCAAAACAGATTTGCTTTGCCTTTCTGGATCCCCCAAACCAAGCTAAGGTGCAGTTTTAGGACTTGATTTGGGGTATGTTTGACAGCAAGCATGAGCTGGCTTCTCCTTAAGGACAGATATAGCTTTAGTAACCCAATTTTTAAACTGTATAGTTAATTACATCTTCTGAAAACTAGATAATTGTGATTGTACTCCTGACATCATTTGGACCCCAGTAAATCATTTAGGTAATCAAAATAAATAACTAAATGGTTATTTTTCTTATTTTTGTAATTTAAATCAAAAGAATAGGTGTTATAATTAGAACACCTATATTTCTGATAGGCATCCCTATCAGAAATATTTTTATGACATGTATCCCAAGATGTATGTCTTTATTTTACAAAATAATGCACTAATTACTGTACCATTATGTGTATTATAAACATACCCCAAATTAGAAATCCTCAAAGGATGAAATAATAAATAATACATAGGCAGAAGTTCTAATATTTTCTTTACATCATCCAGTGGATCATCCTGTCTGCTCTCTATTATGGCTACACAGCCTGCTCCTACCCCTGACATACACACTGTAGAGACACAGAATTAGACAGTGCTTTGTTTGTTAATTAATTAGACAAGGAATCATTAGCTATCCTATTTACTGCCCCAACAGATCAATACGTTTCATGGATTAAACACCAGGAGATATGTAAAATGTAGTTGTATTGTTTAAAATTAAGTAACCCTGACCAAAAATGAGAAGTGTTAAGACTGAAATTAGATTACTTCTATCTCACAATCATCACCGAATAGATGTTACATGAGTTCTGCAACAGCTGAATAAGCGACAGTTAATATTTACCTGAAGCAATTTAACTAAACATTTCTGTGTGGATCTTGTTACAAAATAAATATTATTTATGTGCTGTTATCCCTGTGCAGAGTGCAGTCAAATCATGAAGCAGTACCTTCATTTAAAAAGAGAAACTCAATAAACCAGACCATTTATATTTCCCAGTTTGATAATAGTTCCCCAAAATGTCAATCCCTAAGAGAAAGATTAGTTCATTATACTGCCTTACTTAAAAAAAAAAAATACAGGTTATCTGTCCTTGGGGCATAAAAATATGAAGTCATAGAAGACTCGTGCTACTTTTTGTTTTGGAATATATATTACAAACCATTTTCAATGTACTGGATCAAAACTGTGGAGCTTCCTATGCAACTATTAAACTTATATAAGAAAAGAATAAAAATTTAAGTGGGAAAATCTGAAAATATTTCCTAGAAGAAAAATCAGTATTCCTTCCATTGAAATAAAGCCGAATCAATTTGGGAGTCAGAATTCTTACCTTTATATATGCTATTTAAAAAATCTTGGTGTTGTTCCTGATTTAGCTTATTTTCCTCTGTGCCATCCTGAAATTTAATCTCTCCTTGACTGCAGGAGGCTATGATGTTTAGTAATCATACAAGTGGGTATACTCTTTATTTCATTTTACAGAATAGTAAGAGAGGAAAAAAAAAAAAGACTGATTTTTTTCTGTGGTAAAACAATGTGTACCAATCACAAACTGCCTAATTCATATTCCAAACCAGAGGAGACCCCAGGCAACGCTGTGAAGTCAGCCAAATCCATCCACTGTGTCCTCCCACCTCCCTTTTCAAAGTCTTTTTTCCTCCTGGCGCCAAGTGCCCTCCTGCTCTGTCCAAGTGCTTGACAAAATTCAAAGCTCTATTTTGAGAAGAAATTTGGCCCTTCCCAAAGGCACCCCTAAGGCCACCTCCATGCATAAGTGGATGGCACTCCATATGGACACAAATACAGAGAGCTTCTGGATTTTCACAATGAAGTGCCACCTGCATCTCTGCAACCTCTAAAACACGTGGATCTCTTCTTAATCAGTAAAATAGGATATTGGGAACCAATTTGGAAATTCCGCCTCAAATCCAGCAAGCTAAACATCTGGTTGAACCATCTGATATCCAAGGAAAGCTTCCCAGGGTCACGTTAATATTTTTAGGCTTCCCAAACTCTATGTCTGTGTTAAGATAAGTCAATTTAAAAGGCAAAATAGTGTTTTCTAAACCTACCTCCATATAGAAATGAACATATTTTGTTAAATTTTATTGTGTAGAAAACATAAAATGAGAAACTCTACGTGAAAATTGTTTCTACATCATTTCAGAATCTTCGTCTACTAAGAAATTGTCCTTAGTTTAATTCTTTGTGCCGTAAGTCTCTCCCAGAATTTAGTGCTAGGGAAAGTCTGTCCATCCAGATCACCCTCCACTAATCAGACAGGACTAAACAACAATAATAATCTTTCCTTTTTTTCTGCCTGGTATGCTATGGAACTCAGAGTTAATTTAAAATCTCCAGCTATGATCTTGGCTTTGGCTATGTCTCTCTTAGGTCTTTCAAACGCTTCGCTTTATGAATTCTGAGACTGTTAAACAGTACATATATATGTTATTTAGGATCACTTTTTACTGAATCATGCCTTTTATATTCATGAAACGTTCCTCTTTATCTTTTGTAATAACCTTTGTCTTGACATTTTGTTTCATATTAATATAGCCAAATAAAGTTTTTATACATATTGTTTGCACAGTATATATTTTCGCTTTCAATCTATTTGCTTTTTTTCCTAATTAAAATGTACTTCTTGTGACAAGATACACGTGAATCTTGGCTTTTATATCCAGTTTGAAAATACATGCCTTTTAACTGAAGTGTTTATCTATATTTAGTGTAATTATCAATATGGTTAGGTTTAAGTTCGTTGCTTTTTATTTGTCCCCTCTGTGCAGAAACGGTTGGGACAAGTGGTAATCTTACAAATTTTGTGAAGTGTAGGATGAGGAGTTTCAAGCTATAAAGTAAGAAGTTGAAAGTGTGAAGAACGACATCTACAGGGTCAGGTGTGAAGTGATACAATAAACAGACATATTAAGCCCCACATTTTAATGTTATTTTTCTTCCTTTTAGGAAATTATAAGGATTAAAACCCACTACACTTAATATTCACCCACTTTTATACCATTTCCAGTGCTCTTCTTTATACCTTTTTTACTTCATATAGATCTAGGATTTCAACTATTATTATCTCCCTTTATCTGAAATAACGTTTAGAATCCCCTATTGTACAAATCTAATGACAAGGGATTATTTCAGCTTTCGCTTATTCAAAAATATCTTTGTAATTTTTATTTTGAGGATATTAGGATATTTATGATGCATATAGTGTTCTGGGATAACAGTTTTATTTTCCTTTAGCAATTTAATAGTGTCACCAAGTGTCCTGGATTCCAGTTTCTGACAAGAAATAAGCACTTTTATTTATGTGTAAGTTATCTCTCTTCCTCTTGCTGCTTTAAATATTTTATCTTTAGCTTTGATTTCTAATTGGCTACAGTGTGCCAAATTATTAATTTCTTTGTGAAAAAAACACTGCATGGCATTTGCTGAGCTTCTTGAATTTGCAAATTAATGTTTCTCAACAATTTAAGATATTTTTAACCATTATTTTTTCAAATATCTGTATATCCAACTTTCATTCTCTGTTTCTAGAAGTCCTGTTCTTCATATTTTGGACCATTTCATATTTTCCCATAGATCCCTGAAGTCTTTCTTCAAACTCTGTCCCATTTGGTCTGTAGATTGAGTAATTCCTATTGAGCTGTCAAGTACACTGATTCTTTCTTCTGCCATCCTTACATGCTTTTAAGATCATCCAATGAACTCTTCATTCATGCCGGTCTAGAATTTCAGTTTGGTTTTTTATATAGTTTATTTTTCTCCTAAGATTCTCTATATATGCTAAACTCAGACCATGATTTTTTGGTGTGCTTTGAACATATATTGATTTAGTTCTTTGTACCTATGTACAACAACATCTTTAAAGTCTTTGTTCCATTCAACATCTGCGCCATCTCAGGACTGGTTTCTATCGAATGCTTTTTTCTTGATGATGGGTCCCGCTTTCCTGTTCATTTTCACATACATACTATTAATGATACAATGTACAGAATCTGGTTTTGGGGTTTTTTTTTCTGAAGAGTTTGGATTACTTACTAGCAGGCAGTTCAACTACTGGTTACTTAGCTTAAACTTGTGTGAGTTCTGCTTTATAAAATCTTTGCTAGGATGGATCTCTAGAATGCCCAGTAAATTTCCTAGGTCCCTCTAACGTGGCAAGATTCAGCATCCAAGCTCAATCATCCTTGAGGATCTCTATCAAGTACTGGTAATTCTAGAGGAGGTCTTACTCTTAGTCACGTCCTTATTGCCAGAGCATGACCCTTCTGGCCTTCTGGTATCTCAGCTAGATGCCCAGAGTGTTTTCAAGGTATTAATATAATCTCTTCACTTTGGCAAGGCTAGACCTTCAATGTCCTCCACTCCTACTCACCCTTTAGTCTCTATTTTGTTCTCAACCCTGTAGCAGCCATTGCCTGGAAAGCATCACGTGGTCTCTTCCTACATGTGTGCAGCTTTGCCCTGAACCAAGAACTCATGAGCAATATCCATCCACAAAGACTTCTGCAGTCCTCTTGCTGAGCAGCTCCCTCCTGGGTGCCTAGCTCCACAGATTCCTGCCAATTCACCTGCCTTGAATTGTGATCTCTGCCTCTTCATCTCAGCAGGTCCACTGTGCTTTTTCTGGACTCCTGCTCACTGCTCTGCAGTTAGGAAACTGTCTCAGGCAGAAAACAGGGGTGATTATGAAGCTCACCTTTCC
Source organism: Macaca nemestrina (assembly GCF_043159975.1). Classification (NCBI taxonomy): domain Eukaryota; kingdom Metazoa; phylum Chordata; class Mammalia; order Primates; family Cercopithecidae; genus Macaca; species Macaca nemestrina. The sequence goes on along the minus strand of NC_092128.1, from coordinate 55,417,401 downwards.
TGTTACACTACCTGTTGTCCAGTAAGGAAAAACCCAATCTATTTGGTCCAGTTTTAAGATTGATTATGGTGTTATATCACTTTTCATTCTTTACTTTGAGAACTACCTTTTGTAATTATTTTTATATTGTAAGTAGTTGTTCATAAGTGGGGAGTGACAGATTGCAAATAAATAACAGCAACCGAATTTATATTTTACTACTCATCATACTGTTCTCAGTGTTATAAACACTAAAGTGACACGTGGATCACAAAATATTTAACTACCAAGAACAAAGCAAGAGGCTACATTTGCCATATTAATAATAGGACAGTCATGGATTTTTAGGTATGTAACTTCAGAGGAAGCATGACCACTTTGCGTCAGTGACTTGCTTGTTTACTGGCCCACTACAAACCATGGAGGGCAGGAGTGGAGAAGCAGCAGTGAGCAAGCTAGTCCATTAAATGCTGACAACAGTAAAGGGTCACAGAGAACTCTTGGGAGGATGTATTTTTATTTTAGGCCTCAGATATAAAGTATGAAGAGACTAGTAAGAGAGAAGGAGAATGGAAGAGCAAAACAACATTTTGGCAATCACTATTTCACTAACATGGTATCAGTTCATCTTTGGAAGAGAGGGCAATCCCTGCTTTGCTCACTGGTATATTTCAAGATTTCTTTATTTCTGGAGACCTGCCAGAGATTTTAAATACTAGAGTCTATATTAGAAATACTCCATTCATTTTACTACTAGGCAAAGTAAACCATTGAGATATAATGCTAATTATTCACATGATCACTTATTACTTATATTCTATCTACAGTATATGAATATATTTTTGACTAATAAATTCCAAACATCTTAACAGACTACATTTTTGAAATATTTGTCAAACATTATATATAGGTTGGCACTATACTTAACAGATATTTAATGTGTTATACCAAAAAGATGCTAAATATCAACTGTAATCTAGGCAAATTTAAAATGCCTTTTTAAAACTACCAGGTGGATATAAACCTATGACTTACTTCTTAAATGACCACGGCAAAAGAAAATATATATAAGACTTAGGGATTTTTTTTCAGGCACAGTCTGGAAATGTCAAAGATCGTAACCAGTTAAAACTCAAAACCCTGAATCTCTCTTTCATAATTGATGAATGGAAATCACCTTGGGACCTGCTAAATGAAATTTCCTTGGAGAAAGATGATTCTGAAACGATTCAAGAGAATGAAATTTCCTTGCAGTAAGATGATTCTGAAGAGATTCAAGAGGCTTAGGGCATAATTCATATTTTAAGCACATGTGAGAGACAACCCCCAAGAGTCAATGCAACATCACATAAAAGCCACTTCCCTGCAAGCATTCTTGAGGAAGCATTCTAAAGACAACATAACAACAGGAATTCCCAAGTAACCACTATGCTCTTGTTGCAGGGTGGAGATTTCTTTGTTTGATTATGTACTCCTAAGGGGCTACGAATTCTAGTTTCTGTATTTCACTTTCTCTAACAATTGGTCATTACTGATACTTTTTCAAGGATTAACTTGTATAGAAAGATGAAAAGAAAGGCATTAAGGGATTCAATTAAGATGAAATGTTAGAATGTATCTTTTTTACACGTGTAAACACATTAGCTTCATCCTCTAAACACACATATCTGTGAAAGGCCATACACAAGGGGAGGCTCACACAAGATAAAGATATGGAGCATTAATTTGGGGGTTTATCATATCATTGAAAGCTCTGAACACACACACAAATATAAATTACTATTTTCCTCAATCACAGTTACCTCCTGTCCCTCCAAAAGTATTTATTGGTCTATGCAATTTTGTTCATGCTTAAATATATAAAGCAAAAAATACTATCAAATATAAGTTATTACTATCATTAAGCTTTTATTGCTCTTGTTTCTTCTATTGACATTAGTAATACTTTATATTATAATTACACTGAGCATTAATAGGGTAAAGCCTGATGCATGGTTGATTTTATTTGCACTGTGTGAACATGTGACTTACTAATCTCCATCTAAAAAGTTTGATAACGAGAGCTCTTTTCAGAAATATACTACATGATGCTTAATGCTAACTTAAAAATTCTGATTCAAAATATAAAAACACTATCAGATCACATGATAAAACGTCTGCTTAAAAAAAAAAAAGAAAGAAAAACTCTTGGTTAAAAAGCCCTACTTCAGGCTTAAATTTTTTTTTTTAAGTCAGTTACTTTCACTTATTGCTTTCTCAGTAGAGAACATCTAACTCAAGTTTGCTAACAGCCTCTATGTTGCTAAGCCCTGTGGACATTTTTCAGGCTTTACTTCACTTGATTTCTCCATAGCTTTGACCTCCTCACTCCCTCACTCCTTCTGGAAATTATCTCTTCCTCAGCCTCTGGGATATTCCTCTATGCCCTCACCCAGTGTCTTCTACCTCTTACCTGTCTCCTGGGGCTGTTTGCAAATTCCTGTTCTGCCTCTCCCATAAATATTGGTACACCTCAGAATTTAACGCACACCTCTCTTCTCCTTTTCCCCTGCAGGGTGATCTCATCTACTCCTATGGCTTCACTTGTCATCTGTGGAAAACAGTTCATTTCCAAGTTTATATCTCAAGCCACAAACCTCCTCTGAGCTCCTTACAGTTGCATATTGGATACTTCCATTTGAATATCCCAACATGTTTGCCTCAATTTATTTGCTCATGATGTGCTCCCTGCCAGAGTGAAGATCATCACTTTATACTCAAGTCAGAAATCTGAGCGTTACTTTTGACCCTTTACTCTCATTCAACTCCAGCTTCCAAAATTGCAGATTTTATTTCTCTAATATTTCTTAAGCATACGCACGTCTCTCCATTCCCTCTGCTACCACCTTGGCTCAGTTCTTATTGCTTTCCTGGATTACTGCTGAGTCTCCTTCCTCCATTCCTGACCTTCTCGATTCAATTCCCCAAAGCCCAGAGTGATTTTTTTTAAAGTGCAAATTCATCATACGAATTCCCTGCTAAAATATCAAATCCAACTCCCTAATATAACCCATAAGACCCTTCAAAGTCTGAATCTAGCTTTTTTATCAGGATTCCGTCTTCCATCTCTTCTCCAGCCATCCTAAACTCCTTCCAGTTATTCAAACTGCAGTACTCTCTCCTGCCTCCAGGCCCTTCCTTCTTCCTTCCTCCTTCCTCCTCCTCCTCCTTCTTCTTCCTTCTCCTCTCTCCTTTTTTTTTTTTTTTTTTTTTTTGACAGGGTCTTGTTCTGTACCCTGACTGGAGTGAAGTGGTACAATCTCGGCTCACTGCAACCTCTGCCTCCTGAGTTCAAGGAATTTTCCTGCCTCAGCCTCCCAAATAGCTGGGATTACAGGCATGCACCAACACGGCTAGCTAATATTTTCTATTTTTAGTAGAGATAGGGTTTTGCCATGTTGGCCTGGCTGGTCTCGAACTCCTGATCTCAGGAGATCCGCCCGCGTTGGCCTCCCAAAGTGCTGGGATTACAGGTGTGAGCCACTGTACCCGGCCTGGTCCCTCTTTCTAAAACACCACTCTCTTACCTGATCCATCAATTTCACACCCACAATTAAGCATCCCTTATGGCTTAGCTGAGAAGAAACTCTGCCCCTCTTCTATCCTCCTAATGTAGGATTTGTTCTTACCCTGACCTTTGCACAGCCACTTTACCCTCAAGCTACCATTGTGATTTAGTCAACATTGTATCTTTGGTGTCTACTTTGATAAATACTTATCAAATTGTGGGATATTTATCAATTACTGGTGTTTATCTCCTTCTCCCAACTTCTAGGTATACATATCTCAGAACTGTTCCTGAGAAGTGGCTCATCCAGTAATGTGATGGAGGAGTCACTGCCTGCTCCAGAAGCAAGAGCAGGTGTTCACTAGAGACCTCACCTGGGGCGCTGACTACAGCTGTGTGAATGGGGCTCCAGCAGCGCAGGCTCTGGCACATCCATGGGAGTGAACGGATGACAAAAATTCCTTCCTCAAAAAAGTTAGCTCCAACAGATAGATCAAAAATTACACAATCATTTGTACCCAGGATGGGGGGCAGAATAGCGAAACACTAGAATTCAGTAAAGAAATCATGTCTAATTTCTTTCTCTGTCTTCAAGTAAGGTAGATTCCCAAAGTCCTTTTAAAAATATCTGTCCAAATGTTTGCCTCCAACAGAATATATGTTTCTGACTACAGAACTAACCCACATTGATTTTCTATTATTTACCTATTTCCTGACAAGCAGGCAGATAATCAGAGTTTGGTTCTAATCGTGGTCAATCTTCAAACACTAGACTTAGAGTGAAGTCATAACTCAGGCTTTTACTAACAAAGCGAACCTCAGGCTGAGACCCTATTCAATGCAAAGGGTAACAGACATGTCTAAGCTATCTTGAATTTCAAGCTATGTGTTAACTCTTGTTAACTATATCCTCTTCAGACATGAAAAGGAGTATAACTTTATGGTTAAGAGGCTGAGCTCTGCAGTTGGAGAGGTCCAGATTCTAATCTCAGTTAATTACCTGTATGATTTTGGGTAGGTAACTCAAACTCTCCTAGCTTTAATTTTTACACAGATTATATCTCTTTCAAAGTATTTTTTAATAGAATAATTGAGCGAATACACACAAAGTGCTTAACACAATACCTGAAACACGTATTAGCTACCTTAATCATATTGCTACTGCTCCTTCCTCTTATGTTTTACAAGTCAGGCAGAGATAACTGGAGTTATCAAGGGTAGAAAGAACATCTCTGTTTTTAATGTTCTGGTGTTAGAATGGAGTGCTGTGGGACTGCCTACCACAGTGAGGGAACCAAACCACACTTTCATATTCCACTGGAGGGAATATTCAGTCTTCCTAATGCCAAAACATTTGTTTCACATTTATTCAGAGGAGAGAATAACCTGCCAAAACACCAACAACTAGACTTCCTGCAACATGTGAATAGATCTGACAGGTGTCTCCATTCCAAACACTGACCAGGCCAGTGGTAGCTAGAACAGATGGCCCAGTCTGCAACATATGCATTTTCATCATTTTGCAGTTTCTCACAGGTGCTGGGAGTGGGTGGGATAACTCAGTATTTTCTAATGTCTGGATAACCTTGACTGCTATCTTTCCCACAGGCCAATTTTCTTTTGAACATATTTTAATTTTTTAATATGTGACAACTAAAGCACTGGTAGGAAAAATAAAAACATTTTTCTAAAAACTGATCTTGCACATGTATAATCATGCAGCTGGCTTCTTCCCAGCCATCATTAATTTCCTTTCCCTTGAGCCATTTTTCTCACCTACCTATCATTGCAATGTTTATCAAAATATCACAAAAACTGCTTGTAAGCATTTTCCACAAGCTGGGCTTAATGTGTGTTTAAATAAGACATTTCCCCTTTTCTGGATTGAAAAACTACAAAAATACCATCATTCTTCCCAACAGTAGCCAAAGCTGAGCCCACTTGTTCTTCATCTCTGTTACTTCCAGACTAAAACAGATGGCTGATTTAAGAAGCAGGTGATGTTAACATCCACTATCACAAGCAGAAAGGTGGCAAAGCATGACTAAAAAGCTTACACATTCTTGGTGTAATTTATTAGTAGCTTTTATTTATAACTTGAAAAAAGGTTTAAAACATAGAATAGAATTTTATAAATGCAAAAACTTTACATCTTTTTAAAGCTATTTTTGCTATTATTTTATTTTTAGCTCATCTGTGATGCAGATCATGAGTCAATACCATTATAAAGCTGCTATTTCAAATGTGAGAAAACTAAGGCACCAATAATTATAGGTTGTATAAATTCAATGTCCAGTTCATTTGTCTAAATTCAGTGGAAGAGTCCCTCCTTTGTCATCATCATCATCATTGTGTATAGTGGTTAAGAGCACGAGCTCTGACAAGGGGGACCAACGTTCAAATTCCTGCTCCTTTTCTTCTTAGCTGTATGGCCTGGAACAAGATGCTTAACTTCTCTGGTTTTCAATTTCCTCATCCAAAGGCCTAATAAGCACTTAATAATGTATTTCTTCTATTTAGACAGAGTCTACCTCTGACACTTAGGCTGGAATGCAGTGGCCGTGGCACAATCACAGCTCACTGCCGCCTCAACTTTCTGGGCTCAAGCAATCCTCCCACCTCAGCTTCCCAAGTAGCTGGGACTACAGGCATGTGCCACCATGCGCAGCTAATTTTTTCTACTTTTTGCAGAGATGGGGTTTTACCATGTTGTCCAGGCTGGTCTTGAAACTCCTGAGCTCAAACAATTCACCCACCTCGGCCTCCAAGTGCTGGAGTTATAGGTGGAAGCCACCACATCCAGACTATTTCTTACCATTTATCAGTTACTATCAACATAATATTAAAGCATGCCAAAGACTCTTTTATCTTAAGCAAACAAACCAACTCTCTCCACCTTCATCTTACTCTAACTACTGCTCTCTTTTTCCTTTCTTTCAATTCCCTACTACCTATTAAGTGATCAATCCCTTGTAATCTGTCTTCTGCTTCTACAAAAACTGATCTTAACAAGGCTACTGAGCACCACTTCTTTTTGCTAAATACAATGAACACTTTCCATTCCTCATCTTTCTTTACGTCATTAGAGCATTTGACCCCATTGGTCACGTTATCCTTCTTAGAAAACTCTTCCTTTGATTTCAGTGATAACCCTCTCTCCTGATTTTCTTTCCTACCTTACTATGCCTGCTGCTTCTGATTTCCTATAAATTCCTCTTCCTCCACATTCTTAACTGTTGGCATCATCATCAGAGACAGAAAGAGCTTTAGCTCTTTGTGATCTGACCCCTGCTTGGTTCTGTAGACTCAGTTTCTAAAATTAATAACATATTTTTATTTCTGTCCCCCTTCTCCCTGCCCCTTTATGTCATTGACCTACTTCCAGTTCCCTGAATGCATCATGTTGTATCCTGTTTGTCAGCCTTCCAGATGACACTTCTTTTTGTTAGGTTCTTTATCCTCCCTTCACTTGTCCTCTGTATTTGTCCTTCAAAACTCAGCTCAAGCATCACCTTATGCTCCAGCCATTCCAGCAGAGACACCAGATTTGCAAGTGAAAAAGTAACGTCATCTTGGATGTTCCGCCCTCAGCAGATGCCTCATGGGACAGAGACAAGCTAACTCATGAAGCCCTGACCAAATTAAAACATCATGGATGAATAAATGTTATTGTTTTAAGCAACAAGGTTTTGGGTGGTTTACCAGGCAGCAATGGATATGCAAAACACCCCCAAACCCACTGGATTTTAAGCTCCTAAAAGGCAGAATCATGTTTCATTGAATATTGTATTAAAACCAATGTATCTCCTGGTTCATGAAGTGCCAATGAATGAATGAATCAATCAATCAGTCAACCAACCAACGAATCAACTAACCAATGAACAAGCCAGTCCATCAACCAAAGTTCCCTAAATGTATTCTTTCTACTTTATTTTAATTAAATGATTCTCTGAACCAAAGCACAGGGAAGCCAATAAAATGACAGAAAAGGAGAAATAATTAAAATAACTAATGCTATGTAAGCTGCTGTTTCTGGAGCAACTTTCCAATCTAAATCTCTAGCTCTGATCTCTATTATAACTACAGTCTCACTTCTGTTTCCTATACATATTTGTTCTTAAGTGTGTCCCTGCTCCTTAACCTCAAAATTCAACTTTTACAAATCCTCAAACCAGGGCCTATTTGATCATTCTGGCTATATTACTATGACTCTTCATTCTCTAAATCTCAGTTATCTTTGACTGAGATAATTATTTATCTCCCTATCAATATATCCAGGCTCTAGTTCCCACCAATTTGGGTCGGTAACTTTTTTTTTCTTTTTTTGTATTTAACCTGTCCTTTAAAAATCTTCCTGCCTGCTGGTTTTTTTTTTTTAAAGATTATCAAAATAGAGAAACTGCTAGCCAGAATAATAAAGAGAAAAGAATCAAATAGACACAATAAAAAATGATAAAGGAGAGATCAACCACTGATCCCACAGAAATACAAATCAGAGAAAACTATAAACAACTCTACACAAATAAACTAGAAAATCTAGAAGAAATGGATAAATTCCTGGACACATACACCCTCCCAAGACTAAACCAGGGAGAAGTCAAATCCCTGAATAGACCAAAAACAAGTTCTGAAATTGAGGCAGTAATTAATTAGCCTACCAACCAAAAAAAGCCCAGGACCAGACGGATTCACAGCCGAATTCTACCAGAGGTACAATGAGGAGCTGGTACCATTCCTTCTGAAACTATTCCAAACAGATGAAAAACAGGGACTCCTCCCTAACTCATTTTATGAGGCCAGTTTCATCCTGATACCAAAACCTGGCAGAGACACAACAAAAAAAGGAAATTTCAGGCCAATATCCCAAATCCTCTATAAAATATTGGCAAACCAAATCCAGCAGCACATCAAAAAGATTATCCACCATGATCAAGTCGGCTTCATCCCTGGGATGTAAGGCTGGTTCAACATATCCCAATCAACAAACGTAATCCATCACATAAACAGAACCAATGACAAAAACCACATGATTATCTCAATAGATGCAGAAAAGGTCTGTGATAAAATTTAACACCCTTTATTCTAAAAACACTAAATAAACTAGGTACTGATGGAACATATCTCAAAATAATAAGAGCTATTTATGACAAACCCACAGCCAATATCATACTGAATGGGCAAAAGCTAGAAGCATTCCCTTTGAAAACCGGCACAAGACAGGGATGCCTTTGACAAAATTCAACAGCCCTTCATGCTAAAAATGCTCAATAAATTCGGTATTGATGGACCGTACCTCAAAATAATAAGAGCTATTTATGACAAACCCACAGCCAATATCATACTGAATGGGCAAAAACTGGAAAAATTCCCTTTGAAAACTGGCACAAGACAGGGATGTCCTCTCTCACCACTCCTATTCAGCATAGTATTGGAAGTTCTGGCCAGGGCAATTGGGCAAGAGAAAGAAATAAAGGGTATTCAAATAGGAAAAGATGAAGTCAAATTGTCTGTTTGCAGATGACCTGATTGTATATTTAGAAAACTCCATCGACTCAGCCCAAAATCTCCTTAAGCTGATTAGCAACTTCGGCGAAATCTCAGCACACAAAATCAGTGTGCAAAAATCACAAGCATTCCTATACACCAATAACAGACAAACAGAGAGTAAAATCATGAGTGAACTCCCATTCACAATTGCTAAAAAGAGAATAAAATACCTAGGAATACAACTTACAAGGGATGTGAAGGACCTTTTCAAGGAGAACTATAAACCACTGCTCAAGGAGATAAGAGAGGACACAAACAAATGGATTAACACTTCATGTTATTGGATATGAAGAATCAATATCATGAAAATGATCATACTGCCCAAAGTAATTTATAGATTCAATGCTATTCCCATCAAGCTGCCATTGACTTTCTTCACAAAATTAGGAAAAACTACTTTAAATTTCATATGGAACCAAAAAGAACCCATACAGCCAAGACAATCCTAAGCAAAAAGAACGATGCTGGAGGTGCGATACTGCCTGACTTCAAACTACATTACAAGGCTACAGTAACAAAAACAGCATGGTACTAGTACCAAAACAGATATACAGACCAATGGAACTTAACAGAGGCCTCAGAAATAATGCCACACATCTGCAACCATCTGATCTTTGACAAACCTGACAAAAACAAGAAATGGGGAAAGGATTCACTATTTAATAAATGTTGTTGGAAAAACTGGCCAGCTACATGCAGAAAACTGAAACTGGACCCCTTCCTTACACCTTATACAAAAATTAACTCAAGATGGATTAAAGATTTAAACGCAAGACCTAAAACCATAAAACCCTTAGAAGAAAACTTAGGCAATATCATTCAGGACATAGGCATGGGCAAAGACCTCATGACTAAAACACCAAAAGCAATGGCAACAAAAGGCAAAACTAACAAATGGGTTCTAATTAAACGAAAGAGCTTCTGCACACCAAAAGAAACTATCATCAGAGTGAACAGGCAGCCTACAGAATGGGAGAAAATTTTTGCAATCTATCCATCTGACAAAGAGCTAATATCCAGAATCTACAAAGAACTTAAACAAATTTACAAGAAAAAAACAACCCCATCAAAAAGGGGCAAAGGATATGAACAGACACTTCTCAAAAGAAGACATTTATGAAACATGAAGAAAGCTCATCATCACTGGTCATTAGAAAAATGCAAATCAAAGCCACAATGAGATGCCATCTCACACCAGTTAGAACGGGGATCATTAAAAAGTCAGGAAACAACAGATACTGGAGAGGATGTGGAGGAATAAGAACACTTTTACACTGTTGGTGGGAGTGTAAATTAGTTCAACCATTGTGGAAGACAGTGTGACGATTCCTCAGGGATCTAGAACCAGAAATACCATTTGATCCAGCAATCCCATCATTTGGTATATACACAAAGGATTATAAATCATTCTACTATAAAGACACATGCACACGTATGTTTATTGCAGCATTGTTCACAATAGCAAAGACTTGGAACCAACCCAAATGCCCATCAATGACAGACTGGAAAAAGGAAATGTGGCACATATACACCATGGAATACTATGCAGCCATAAAAAAGGATGAGTTCATGTCCTTTGCAGGGACATGGATGAAGCTGGAAACCATCATTCTCAGCAAACTAACACAGGAACAGAAAACCAAACACCGCATGTTCTCACTCATAAGTGGGAGTTGAACAATGAGAACGCATGGACACAGGGAAGGAAACATCACACACTGGGGCCTGTCAGGGGGTGGAGGGCTGGGAGAGGGATAGCATTAGGAGAAATACCTAATGTAGATGACAGGTTGATGACTGCAGTAAACCACCATGGCACATGTATACCTATGTAACAAACCTGCACATTCTGCACATGTATCCCAGAACTTAAAGTATTTAAAAAAAGAAATCCTCCTGCTCCATCGTAGTTCACACTCTCATTACCCCATTACTCTAATAGCTTTCTAAATGCCCTACAAGTTTTAAATGTCTAACAATTAAAATGCTGCATCGAGATACTTACATTTCCAAGTAATGAAGTGTCCAATCTAAAGTGCTTTTATAACTTAAACATTTAATGTCAGGCTAAGTATGCTTTTTAAAAAAAGAAAAAGAAGAAATGGTGATTAATCACCATTTTTCTCTTTCAAAAAGAAGCTATATTATTTGTAAGGGTGAAAGTAAATACATCTTAAAAACTACGTGAAGTGACTAAATATTAGAGACTATTATTTTATGAGTTATGTTTATGAACAGTGCCATTAGAGTAAATGATAGATCATGACTCCACTGAGGAAGCAATTTAAACTTGTTTTTGTTATTCTTAAAGCCAAAATGAAATAGGCAAAAGGAAAGGGAAAAAAAGCTACATTGGAACCCCATCTCTTTGGTATGCATAAGTTTAACCTTTGTTAATAGGATAGAGAACTCATTATTCATATCAAAAGGAAATGGACAAACATTTTATGCCCGATAAGATTTTTTTTCTTTATGCATCAAATTCTTTAAAGGATATCCAACTGAAAGATATTCTTCATCATGGGAAGTTTGGAGAAGGGATTTATCCATATGCTAAAATCTATCAAAGCTATTTTGTGATTCTGTACTAACAAAAGGTAACCCCAATTAGCCTTTTTCAATCAAGGGATTATCTTTCATGTACAAATTAATGCACATCTTGATTTTAAGCAATGGTGAATTATTTGCTTTGTGTGAATATGAAAGTCATCTTGATATTCAGAACAGAAAAAAAAGTAATTCTAATTAAGTAAATCCCATAATGTTATAAACTTATCTAAAAAACAGCTATGAGATAAGGATAGCTGTTTGTGAACTAACAATTGTGATAACAATTAAGGTCACCTAAATTTATCAATCCCTAATGAAATGTCATATTTTCCAGCCATTGTAAGAATGTATCTCATTGCCAATGATAATTCTATACTCACACTGTATCTGTCTTCATAATAGGTGCTACGGAGTATATACTTTTAGGCAGCCACCACCCTTGAACTCACTTGCTAGCAACCTAGTGAAGATATAAAGTGGACAAGATGAAATTAAGAAGAGGAACAGATAAATACATGTAGCAGGATAATATACAAATAAAACTATAAAAAAGACAATATAAAAACCAGCACAAGGTGATTTCCTGTTTCATGCAAATGTTTATATCCAGATTACTACTGCAAGGTCTTCATTAATTAACAGAATAGTTACTCCAAAGCCTCTGCTTGTTCTCATCCTTGGACAATTTTGGCAATTTAATTGCCAAGGAAGAAGCATATCTGCCTTAACACAAGGTGGCTGCTAAAGAGCTGAAATAGAGTTTGAGGGAATTTAGAAACTACTTCCTCTTCAACTCCAATATTTGACACCCCAGACAGCCTCACAATTTACACCAATCTTGGTGTTGGCTGATTAACAGTTACATGGAAGTGAGGATTAGTTATATATCTTATGATAGGTCTTGAGAGGGTCTTGGTTAACAGACCCTAGTCATTACACATGAAAGGATGCAGAATGGAGGTGTCTGCTCCTCATACAACACACAAGACCAAACCAAAAGATGGGCTGCAGAAGAGAGGGAAGTTTGCATGGATGGAAGGATACTAACTCAAATATTGGCAACTGAAAGGGAAATTATATAAGGGACATCCAAAGTGCAAACTGAGGATTGGGTCTCCTGTGCAACAAAAATTCAAAAGAAAATGAGTTGGGGGTGTAGCATGATGACTTGCAGTCCACTCTGCCTATGGCAGATTGGATGAGAGAACTAGGAACTGGATGTTATATGAGTAAGAGATTTCTGTGGTCAGACATGAGATCAACACAGTCTAGACAAGAAGAGAATACAAGAAATGTCAGATGGGGAGGAGGTGCTCTGTCTTTCCCCTAGTTAAAGTGTTTTGGTGTGTACGGGGGTGTCTCAGTGGAAAGGAAGATAGGTAGTTGGATTTAATGAAGAAGCACCAGAACTGGGAAAGTTCTTCCATTTCCTTACCTTTGACGTTTTCAGAAGAGTTCTAGGAAGAATATGTTCTTCTCTCATTACATACAGTCATAAAATGGCAAAATAACTAGGATAGAACTAACCCAGAGAGTTCCAGGGAAAACCGTCGGTGACATGGATCAACTGTGCTCCTTTTGCGATAGAAGTTAGTGAAAAAACAGTAACTAGCCTCAGACTTCCAGCATTTTCACTGCCTTACCCTGCCCTGTAGGGGTTCTCTATTGCTTCCAGATATCCCTGGACAACATGAGAGTTCTAACTCATCCTCCAGCTGTTCTAAAAAATTTATACAAATGCTCTTTCCCCTAAATAAAATATCTTGGTCTCCCAAATTGACATCTGGACGTGAGCTCTTTTATACCAGCTCTTTTAAGAAAAAAAAAATATCACCCGAGAACCTGAAATCAAATAAGTATCTATGAAGTGAAGATATAGAGATACCTAGAGAGGAATCACAAGAAGCTGCTGTTACTCTCCCCACCTGACCAGACATCTTTATTAGCCTCTTCCCACAGATGGGGCTTGGACCAAGAACCTGAGATTGGCCACTGAAAGCCACAGGAAATTCCAAAAGCTGAATCAGAAACTACTTTAGAGTTTATATTTCCTCGATGATAGTACACTTATAAACAACTTTTGGCACCACCTAATCCCAACTAATCATTTAACAAGGTGTCTAAGGACCATTTATTTAGCACTTTGCTAAAGAAATGGCCTCAAAATCTAGTAAAGAAGACTCCCTGGCAGAGCCACTGCTTGCCTGTCCTTGGTCCTCGTAGAAAGTATAAAGATACCCCCCGCTCCATCAGGGAAGCCCCATGATGCCATAGCTTGGTAATCCATGAGTGTATTCTCCTAACAGACACAGGTCTGCACCAAAGCACGAGACTTGGCAAGCACAATATGAGCCAGATTTCAGCCCCACTTGCCAGGAGGCTTAAAGCACAAACTACACAACACTGCAAGGCAGCACTCCATTTCCTGATCCCATCCACATGCACTACATCTCCAGATAACTCCTGCTGACCCACCCTTATCATCCTGGCTTTCTGGGTCTCAGATCCCAGGAGGGTTCTGACATTCTCACTTGGCCTGCTGATCATTGACCCCAACTCATGACCTCAACATGCTGAGGACTCAAGCACTGCAGCTCCTTGTTCTGACCCTTGTCAACCAGCTCTGTTACTGACAAGAGGAAATGCAGAGGCCAAAACAGCCAATTACAGAAACTTATACTTATCAAGGGTGATGGTGTCAGGAGCAGAGAGACCGTTTACACCATCTTTTAACTATCCTAAACCCTAAGATCCCAGACTGCTTTAGAATATGAAAACAATCTATACTTCACGTCACGTAACTAAAACACTCTTGCTTTTCTGATAACACACCTTTAGGAGGTGATCAGCTTTGCGGGCCACTCCTGAGCTACACGGGAATGTTCATGGCAAGAAGTTAGCCAATTCTACCCATTAAGAGCTCTGACAACAGAGGACAAAAGGTCAGCCACCCTTGTTTCTCTTTTGGGAATGTTACCAAGAACTTAATGTGTAACTTATGAGTTTAAGTGCATAACTCATGGAAAGTGTGAAAAGCCAAGTACAGTTTTATACTTCTGAGTCAAGAGGGTTTAGTGAACCTAGTGTAAGGCTACCGGAGGGAAACCTTTTCACTTTTCAGTCACCGTTGATAGAAACGGCTTAGATGGAGTCAGAGGCACCCCCTCCCCAGAGATACTACATATTTTCCAGCATTATCTTATTCTTTCCACCTGACAGACAGATTGAGAAAGGGGGGTGGGGTAGGCAGGCAGAGACACTGAAACTACAAAGGACTTTAAGTCAGCTAAAAATGAGACCTTTCCAATTCTGATTTAGCTGGCACTTTAAGTGTGGAGTTTTCTGAACTCTGGTCAAATAGTTACCGCCAAATGAATTCTTTTTTCAGTTCTGTGACCTTTTTGCTAATGCACTCCTCCTCTCTCACGTTTCTTTGACTTCACTCTAGCCCTTCCACAGCACCTATGGCAAACACTTTTGCAGTCTGCTCATCACTACGTCTCTGGTTTTCTTCTCCTAGGTCTTATGGGTCTTCACCATTGATACTGCAGTTATACCTATGTCTTGGATGTGCATAGGCACTCTGAACTTTTTTTTAAAGGTTTTTCTTTCCAGTTAAGCAAGATTGTCAATTCTTCTCATTGCAGCTCTGGCACAATGTGTCCATCAGACTGTAGAAGATTGTCGTTGGGATTCACACTATAACAGGGATCCCCAACCGCAGGGCCATGGAGGGGTAGTGGTCCCTGGCCCATTAGGAACTAGGCCACACAGCAGGAGGTAAGGTGAGCAGCCTGAGCTCTGCCTCCTGTCAGATCAGCAGCAGCATTAGATTCTCACAGAAGCACAAACCCTACTGTGAACTGCGCATGCAAGGGATCTAGGCTGTGTCCTCCTTATGAGAATCGAACAATAAATGTAATGTGCTTGATTCATCCCCAAACCATCCCCACCACCAATGTCTGTGGAAAAATCGTCTTCCAAGAAACCAATCCCTAGTGCCAAAAAGGCTGGGGACTGCTGCACTATGATACTCAATTAAGGGGGACACCAGGGCCTTATAGCATTTTAACAGTCAAGCCTCCTATATAAGCACCAGGACATGATATGACTCCAGAGTCCTGTCCTGTCTCTGAATCACAAAGTGGGTAGTAGCAATTGAAAATGGAATTCCATTGGCCAGGCGCAGTGACTCACGCCTGGAATCCCAGCACTTTGGAAGGCCGTGGTGGGGGTGGATCATGAGGTCAGGAGTTTGAGATCAGCCTGACCAACACGGTGAAACCCCGTCTCTACTAAAAATACAAAAATTAGCTGGGCATGGCTGTTCACCATGCTGTAATCCCTCAGGAGGTTGAGGGAGGAGAATTGCCTGAATCCAGGAGGCAGAGGTTACAGTGAGCAGAGATCACACCACTACACTCCAGCCTGGGCAACAGAGCAAGACTCTGTCTCAACAAAACAAAACAAAACAAAACAAAAAACAAAAAGAAAGCAGAATTCCATCAAAGTGTTTATTTGCTAGATAAGACATTAACAACTGACATCTAGGTGGGTCATCATTTTCTCTAAAATGTCTTCCTCATCTGTTCTGCTTCAGCTAGAATAAACTCTTCTATCTTAAAAACAACACTGTTCAACTTAGATACTTTAGGGCTTATATTAACTGGGGTTATATGCATGAAATTGGTTTGTAAATTACAGCATATCATACAAATGTTCTGGTCAGAATGGTGATTCTCATCTTATTGTGCTGGCTATGGTAATTAATGTCTCCTGTGAAGCAGGAGGCCCATCTCCAATGAGTGCACAATGACTGTATACCAGGCTCAGTATTCTCCTGTCTAGCATAACCCCTACTATAATAGTGAGCATGTTCAATGCTTAAATGGGCGACTCCTGCTGCAGCTTTTACTCCCAGCTTTTTGGCAAATTTGTGCTAGTTCTCTTCTCCTCCGCTCCACCTCAGCAACACTTCAAAGGACATGCTGGGCCTTTTCCTCACTTGGAATTGTTGTACCTGTGAAGTTTCAAATCCCCACATCCTGGATCTCCCCACACACTCCTCTTCTTCCAGTTCTTACCACTTTATCCCATGTTACTATCTATTCATTATTCATTTTTTTTCAATAAAAATCGTATCACCTATATGACCACATTGACC
The DNA here is from genome assembly GCF_043159975.1 of Macaca nemestrina. Taxonomy (NCBI): domain Eukaryota; kingdom Metazoa; phylum Chordata; class Mammalia; order Primates; family Cercopithecidae; genus Macaca; species Macaca nemestrina. The sequence continues at coordinate 55,400,614 of NC_092128.1, read as the reverse complement.
TCTGATTTATTTACTTCTCTTAAATTCCATTCCTAATACCCTTAAGCCTCAGTTTTTTTTCTAACCAGTTCATATCCAATGCACTCTAGACACCCTTTCTTCAACTTCCAAGAACAGAATGAACAAGAGGAAGGAAGAACATCGTATGTAGGGTAAGACAAAGAATGTGTCAGAGGCACAGAATGGAATTATTGCTGGGAAGCAACTGTCCCATCTAGAACTGTAGTTTTCAGCATATCCTTCCCCTACTCCAATGTATTCAGACAAAGCCACAGAACTATTTTTCAATCATCTTCCAAATGATGTATTATTCTGAGCCAAGACAGTTAAGAAGCAGTCACACCTTCTTTTCTCTGCTTTCCTTCTTTAATCAGCTGGAAATTGATACCCAAGGTGACCTTGGAAGCGTTATGGAGACAGCAGAGCCTCTGTCATTCAGGAACTGAATGACTATGTGGAGAGAAGCCTTCCATGCTGACCAAAAGCACCCATGATGGGCTCATACACAAGTGAGGACAGAAATTCTATTGTTTACACCATTGAAATTTTACACACACATGTGACAGCACCTACTAATTTCCTAACACATTTAAAGGGTGAAAGGGAATATTAAAAACATTTATGAAGAGCACGTGTTTCACATTAGTACTTTTTTCCTCTGTGATTTTATACAATTCTTACCACAGTCATGGGGAAATAGATCCATTTTCCAGATGTGCGTTAAGGAATATGGGTAACTTTTTATAAGGTCACAACCAATTTCTGTTCAGATTTATTTTGGAGTCTTCAGAGATTTTATATAGAGCTAACACATTTGTAGTATTTAATATTTTGGAACTCATGATATTTCCCAAATATCTGAAAGAACAATTATGAATAGGGAGCATAAAACCCTTATTCAATAATTCAAAAAATACTTTAAAATAGACTTTTTTTTTTTTTTTTTTTTTTTTTTTTTTTTTTTTGAGACGGAGTCTCGCTCTGTCACCCAGGTTGGAGTGCAGTGGCTTGATCTCAGCTCACTGCAAGCTCCGCCTCCTGGGTTCACGCCATTCTCCTGCCTCAGCCTCCCGAGTAGCTGAGACCACAGGCGCCCACCACCACGCCCAGCTAGTTTTTTTGTATTTTTAGTAGAGACGGGGTTTCACTTTGTTAGCCAGGATGGTCTCAATCTCCTGACCTCATGATCTGCCCGCCTCGGCCTCCCAAAGTGCTGGGATTACAGGTGTGAGCCACCGCGCCCGGCCTAAGATACACTTTTGTGGTATACTTTAAAATATAATTTCCAGTAGAGACTCATACTATCACTGTGAAACGAGGATCACTGTAAAAAATTCCTGTATGCATGTAGGAAGTAACATCATTCAGAATATACCTGTGATCACTCACTAATCTCTATTCACATATTTAACAGGAAAACGGATGGCTTAGCCAAAGGGGTCTTTAGCTCTGAGCCCAACACAGAAACTGTGAAAGAGAAGAGAGGGGTCTGACAGGCTTCTGTGACTGATCATGTAGAAAGGGTCTTGAAGGGAGGCCAAAAGGAATTCCCTGTACAGCCCAAGTTCATGGGTAGAGGAGAAAAAGATACTGCACAGAGAGAAGAGAAAGAAATTAGTTTCTCTTTTCTGCTCCCAAAAGCTGTGTTCACAGGTGACTCCACATGAAGATGGAACATAGGGATGCCAGCACTCAGCTAGGGAGAGCCAGTCCCCCGAGAAATTCCTATACAGGATGCGGAACTCTCAGGTGGGACTCATGAAGTTAAAAGCCCAAGAATGTGTGTATCCAGGCTAGGACTTGTCTCTTTCCTTCCATGTCTGTCTCCAGCTCTTGATCTCCTTTGTACGGTAATTTTCACAAGGAAATAAATTTCTTGTCACTTCCTTATTGCATGAGAACTATTAGAAAAACACAAAACTGCATTTGAATATGAATATTGAGAGCTCAGTAAGTCTTTTTTTTTTTTTTTTTTGAGACGGAGTCTCACTCTGTCGACCAGGCTGGAGTGCAGTGGTGCGATCTCAGCTCGCTGCAAACTCCACCTCCCCAGTTCACACCGTTCTCCTGCCTCAGCCTCCTGAGTAGCTGGGACTACAGGCGCCCGCCACCTCGCCCAGCTAAATTTTTGGTATTTTTTAGTAGAGACGGGGTTTCCACCATGTTAGCCAGGATGGTCTCAATCTCCTGACCTTGTGATCTGCCCGCCTAGGCCTCCCAAAGTGCTGAGATTACAGGTGTGAGCCACCACGCCCAGCCTCATTAAGTCTTAAAATGTGTATCTTTCCAATGTTGCCTTAGCCAAATAAGGTAATGCATGACCTTGTTCCCTGAGGAGGCTTACTAGTCATTGAAAGTACAAATGTAAATTTTACATGCCAAAGATCTAATGCATATATAGATATCCGAACATAAATCCAAACACACTTAAGCAACCACATAGTGTTGGAGAGACCTCTTAAAGCAATGAGTGCTTTTCAATCTTCTTTTAATACCATAGTCCAGAGCAAACAATAGATATTTTCCTTTGCAACCAAAGACATACAAGTACACCCCCACATAACCAAAAAAAATTCAAGAAACAATACTTATGTTTGTCATGACATGTTTAAACATTAACTACAGAATAGCACATAGCCTCCAAAGGTTGAGGATCATTAAGATAATGTGTATAATGAAGCAGTATCTTGGTTAAGTGATTCCCCATCATGAGAGCAGACTAATATATAAGTAAAACAATCACACAGCACTGATTCTCCTTCCTGTGTTCCTTGAAGAGAAACTACTCTCAGGCATAGCTGAACACTGAATATAAGAGAATAAATTATAACTTATTAAAATTCCTGCTCCAATAACTTCCAAAATTTTCAGTATGTTTAATGTGCATGTACAACTATTAAAATGTTACTGCTACAAAGTCTTCCTCATGCATTTTCTTTTATTTCAAGAGAAACTAGCAAAACCATTCTTCATATCCACCAATCTATGAAACCATAGTTTTACCACGTTCTACCACCTCCCTATCTTTTGAACAATTCAGCATTTTGTTATTTATAAAATTTTCTAAGTTCTACAAGATCTTTGACCTATAGTATACTCTTCATTGCAGTAAAGATTTTGCAGAAATAGTTTTAATAAACAGTATGCATCATAAATAATTGAAGTTTTAGGCTTTGCCCAGTGACTAAATGACTCCCCAAACAAATACAATTTCAAAACACTTAAACCTCAAGCAGTGCATATTAAATGCTTGACAGTACCCACTCCCTCATTAGTCTAAATAAAAAAATTTAAAACAGATTTAAAAGCATGCTATTTTTAACAAAAACTGTTAACTTTTAAAAATGGTTTAATGTATGTGCTTTCAAATACTTTCAAAGAATGACATAATGGTAATTCCTGCATTAACAAAAACAAAGAAAATGGGAAGTCAAGTTTTTATTTTCTCATTTGTGAATCTCTAGTTACCCATTTCAAGCACTCAAGTCCTAACTCTAATATGTAGAAAAACGCAGAGGCAGCTGTGGCCCAATGTCATGGGGAAATATTAAGGCTGAGAAAGCCCATGCAATTATTAGGATCAAGAGAAAAGCAAATTCTGAAGCCTCAAATTTTGTATGTAAGCAGCAGAGAAGCAACCCGCAGTTGGTGCGTTTAATACGGAAAGTCAAAGTAACACTATGTCTTTAATGTGATGACCTGACCTCTGCCTTAAGCACTCTAATGCAGAGCCAAAATCGTGTATACTTACCCTGCTCATGCTCTGCTCTGGCTCAGCCATGTCATCTTTACATAATGTGTATATTTATTGTTTTATTTGACAGGACAACTTCATCTGTAAACTTTCTTGACTAAAATCAACTTGGCACCAACTCGTCAGTTAATTAACTGTTAACAGATTCTTTTAGATATGACTGTTACACAGATATTTTATCTTCCTGTTAATTAGTAATTATGCACTGGCAAGAAAAACAGTGTTTCTTTCCAATTATCCCAGAACTCAGTGATTATTTAAACTTGACTAATTAGCATTAGAGGGCTGTACATCTTCTGGGCAAATTGTGTTTGATAATCCTTATTAAAATATACATGGCAGTTGTTGACTTGTAACAGGGAAAAAAAGTGGTAGTTCAAAGGGTATTAGATACCACACGAGGAAAATGGGGGCCCATTAAAATTTCCCCAACTGCTCTAATGAGAATGCCGAGGGTCATTTCTGCCTAGTTTACCATCTGTTTGGTTTCTGGCATGTGGCTCTGGTGAGAAGGGAGTGTCCGGAAGCCCATTTGGCTTATCACAGTATAATCCAGGGGTCTGAAGCAATTTCAGTCATTTATAAAGTGGTACGTTGAAGTCAGAAACTTATACATGCAGAATGAAAAACTTTTAAGTGTAAATATGATGCTACATCATGAAAATGGTCCCGATTTTTTTTTTTTAAACAGGCAGGCACTGCTTAAAAAGAAACTTTTAGAAACATTGTATATCAACTCTAGTATCTACTTTGGAACTCACCCAAAGGTTGTGAGATTGAAAAATAACTACTTTTTAATAGCTGGGCTTTACCACCTGGAGCATACATTGAAAAAATTGCATTGAGGTAGGCAATGGCTTGCTAGACAGCATACAGAAAGCAATTACCATAAAAGAAAAAATGATAAATTAGAATTAATCAAAATAAACTATTCATCTTAAGGCAACACGGAGAAAAAAGAATAGGCACGCCATGAATGGGAAAATATATTCACAAAACATATATCTGATAGAGGACTGATATACAGCATCTATTAAAAACTACTATTACTCAGTAATAAAAAGACAACTCAATTTTTTAAAATGGCTGTAAGATTTGAACAGACCCTTGACAAAGTGGCCATTAAGTACAGGAAAAAGTGCTCAATATCAACAGTCACCTGGGAAATGCAAATTAAAACCACAGTGAGATAACACTTGACACACCTACCAACATGGCTAAAATTAGAAACACTGACACCACCGAATGCTGAAGACATAGAGCAATTGCAACTCTAATACTGTGTTGGTTAGAGTGTTAAAAGGCACACTATTTTGGGAAAAAAGTCTGGTAGTTTCTTACAAAACAAAACCCAGCAATGCCACTACTAAGTATTTGCCAATAAAAGTGAAAACACATATTCACAAAGAGACTTGTACAGGAATGTTCATAGCAGCTGTATGCATAATAACCCCAAACTACTAACAACTGAGGTGGTCCAATAACAGGAGAATGGAAGAACAAACATAAACATACTACTCAACAGTAAAAAAGAACAAACTACTGAATGAAAGAAGTTAGCCAACAAAGTACATACTGAATGGCTGCATTTACATAAAGTTCTAGAACAGGCAAAACTAATCTATGGTTGAACAAAATCAAAACAGAGATTGCCTCTGGGTAGTGGGCTGAGAGGTGACAGAGGAGAGACACGAGGGCACTTCTGAGGTTAGGGTAATGATAGGGAAGGGCTTGGGTTACACAGGTGTGTACATTTATTAAATCTCATCTCATGCATCCTTAAGATGTATGCATATCATTGTATACATACTTTACAAACATGGCATTTGCTGTAAAATTCTTTCAACTTTGACGTACGTTTGAAATTTTTCATAATAAAATGTTGAACAGTAGACTGATATGACTTCAATTAAATACATATTAAATTACTGTATTAGTCTGTTCTCATGCTGCGAATAAAGACACACCTGAGACTGGGTAATTTATAAAGAGGTTTAAGGACTCAGAGTTCCATGTGGCTGGGGAGGCCTCACAATCATGGCAGAAGGTGAAGGAGGAGCAAAGGCATGTCCTACATGGCAGCAGGCAAGAAAGCTTGTGTAGGGGAACTCCCCTTTATAAAACCATCAGATCTCATGAGATTTATTCACTATCACAAGAACAGCATAGAAAAAAAACCCACCCCCATGATTAAATTACCTCCCACTGGGTCCCTCCCACAACACGTGGAGATTATTACAATTCAAGGTGAGATTTGCGCGGAGATATAGAGCCAAACTATATCAATTACTTTTAAAAATAGAATCAGTTCATTAGCTGAGTGTCGACAAGCAATATAAAACCATGTAAATATAACTGTTGAAACAGCAATTTCTTTCACCAAAGTTGACAGCATTCCTTTCACCAATTCACTTGGTGACATCAGCTTTGGACACAGAAGAGTAGGTGCTGCTGCTTGCGTGTTCGTCTTCTGTGCTTCTACCAGTGTGCTTAACTGGTGTGTGCTCACATGTGTATTTATGTGGTGTGTTCCCCTATATTTGTTTATTACATTTGAACCTGTTATTCTCCTAATATTACTTCATTAAACGTTAGTCAAACCAATGAAAAATGAATATTCCTAAGAAAGAGAGTTGTTTATATACAAAGCTAGCTGGAATGGTTTGGAAAGACTTGACAAAAATAAGCTAAAGAAATCTTATTTTAAAATTATGGTGGAAAAGGCACCTGTTAAAGATTGCAAAATAAAAGCCATAAGAATCTAGAATTCTACACATAGACTTCTTCACAAGTCTGGTTCTTTTTCTTGCTCCACTTTAAAGAAACCAAAACCGGAAACACGGCTTGTGTAACAGAATCCTAGTGAAACTCCAATCTGTGGATCCATATTTAAAGAACCATTCTCAGCTGACATCTGAAAACTGACGAATTTATGACCCAGTCATCCTATTTAATAAGTACTTCCAGTCACTCTCTCCCTAGCCTACCCACATAAGCACCCACATAAGACCCACATAAGTACTTCCAGTCACTCTCTCCCTAGCCTACTTCCTCCCCATTGGATTGATCGCTTTTTAACAAACTAATTAAAACTACAGTTTAGTTAATTATTCATCGAAAATAAACAACGAGCATGTCTAACCAATTTATTTTAGCTGACTCAATGCTAGTACTGACCATGTCAAATAACAGTTTCTTAAGTGAGTGAGTGTGGATATGGGTGTGTAGGTATTTGAGGAAGGAAGGTAAATTTCTAAACTCTCTATCTTTATTTCAATTTTGCAGTAATCATTTTGCCCTACCATTAAATATTATTTAAAAATATTATTTTAATGACAGTATACTAGTCCTTCCTCTTAATATAACTTATTTAATCATTTCCCTATTACTGGGCATTTAGAAATTTTTCAAAATTTTCCTATCATAGTGTTTTGATGAACAATGATATACATCAAACTGTTTATTTTTCCATTTATAAAAATTTATAAAAGATTCCCCAAAGCAAAATAACTTATATTAACATTTTTAATGGCTCTTTTTATATAGTATCAAATTGCTTTCTAGATAACTAAACCAATATACACTAAAATCAACAATAAATATCTATTTTATAGCACTGGTGCCAGGATTGAGTGTGCATAATTTTAAACATCTTTGCCAAAGTTAAAGGTGTCTCATACTGTTGTAATTAAGCATTTTTTATTAGTAGTAAGTTGAATATTTTGCTCACATATATTGAACATTTGTATTTCTTTGTAAATGATCTGGGTTTTTGAGACTTTTCTATTAGGAAACTGGTTGTTTAAAAGCTAAAGGCCCCTTTACAGCTAGAGCAAAATGTTTGTTTATCCTTTTAAGTTTTAAAAATTAGCATTTTTAAATTACACAAGCAGCTCTTCTTCACTGTCAGAAAATTAGAAAGTAGAGAAGAAAAGTATTAGATGTTTTAAAATTAAGCCATCCTGATAGTCCAGAGAGTTAAATATATCAACTTAGTCATGATATTCTTTAAAACAGTGCTTCCCAAACTGTCCCATACAAAAGTAGTTCTAAAATAGATAGACCACTAGCCAGACTAATAAAGAAGAAAAGAGAGAAGAATTGAATAAACACAACAAAAAATGATAAAGGGGATATCAAGACTGATCCCACAGAAATACAAACTACCATCAGAGAATACTATAAACACCTGTACTCAAGTAAACTGAAAAATCTGGAAGAAATGGATAAATTTCCTGGACATATACATCCTCCCAAGTCTAAACCAGGAAGAAGTAGAATCGCTGAATAAACCAAAAACAAGTTCTGAAATTGAGGCAGTAATAGCCTACCAACCAAAAAAAGTACAGGACCAGAAGGATTCACAGCTGAATTCTACCAGAGGTACAAAGAGGAGCTGATACCATTCCTTCTGAAACTATACCAAACAATAGAAAAAGAAGGACTCCTCCCCAATTCATTTTATGAGGCTAGCATCATCCTAATACCAAAATCTGGCAGAGACACAACAAAAAAAGAAAATTTCAGCCCAATATCCCTGATGAATACCGATGCAAAAATCCTCAATAAATACTGGCAAACCGAATCCAGCAGCACATCAAAAAGCTTATCCACCATGATCAAGTTGGCTTCATTCCTGGGATGCAAGGCTGGTTCAACATACGCAAATTAATAAACATAATCCATCACATAAACAGAATCAATGACAAAAGCCACATGATTATCTCAATAGATACAGAAAAGGCCTTCAACAAAATTCAACACCCCTTCATGCTAAAAACTCTTAATAACCTGGGTATCGATTGAACATATCTCCAAATAATAAGAGCTATTTATGACAAACCTACAGCCAATATCATACTGAATGGGCAAAAGCTGGAAGCATTCCCTTTGAAAACAGGCACAAGACAAGGATGCCCTCTCTCACCTGTCTCTCCTATTCAACACAGTATTGGAAGTTCTGGCCAGGGCAATCAGGCAAAAGAAAGAAAAGGTATTCAAACAGGAAGAGAGAAAGTCAAATTGTCTCTGTTTGCAGATGACATGATTGTATATTTAGAAAACCCCATCATCTAGTTTACAATGGGATTGTAAACTAGTTCAACCATTATGGAAAACAGTATGGCGATTCCTCAAGGATCTAGAACTAGATGTACCATATGACCCAGCCATCCCATTACTGGGTATATACCCAAAGGATTATAAATCATGCTGCTATAAAGACACATGCACACGTATGTTTATTGCGGCACTATTCACAATAGCAAAGACTTGGAATCAACCCAAATGTCCCTCAGTGACAGACTGGATTAAGAAAATGTGGCACATATACACCATGGAATACTATGCAGCCATCAAAAAGGATGAGTTTGTGTCCTTTGTAGGGACATGGATGCAGCTGGAAACCATCATTCTTAGCAAACTATCACAAGAACAGAAAACCAAACACCGCATGTTCTCACTCATAGGTGGGAACTGAACAATGAGATCACTTGGACTCGGGAAGGGGAACATCACACACCGGGGCCTATCATGGGGAGCGGGGAGAGGGGAGGGATTGCACTGGGAGTTATACCTGATGTAAATGACAAGTAGATGGGTGCTGACGAGTTGATGGGTGCAGCACACCAACATGGCACAAATATACATATGTAACAAACCTGCACGTTATGCACATGTACCCTAGAACTTAAAGTATAATAATAATAAAAAAAAAGAAAAGAAAACCCCATCGTCTTAACCCAAAATCTCTTTAAGCTGATTAGCAACTTCAGCAAAGTCTCAGGATACAAAATCAATGTGCAAACACCACAAGCATTCCTATACATCAATAACAGACAAACAGAGAGCCAAATCATGAGTGAACTCCCATTCCCAATTGCTACTAAGAGAATAAAATATCTAGAAATACAACTTAGAAGGGATGTGAAGGACCTCTTCAAGGAGAACTACAAACCTCTGCTCAATGAAATAAGAGAGGACACAAACAAATGGAATAATACTCCATGTTCATGGATAGGAAGAATCAATATCATGAAAATGGCCATACTGCACAAAGTAATTTATAGATTCAATACTATCCCCATCAAGCTACCATTGACTTTCTTCAAAGAATTGGAAATAAACTACTTTGAAGTTCATATGGAAGAAAAAAAGACCCCGCACAGCCAAGACAATCCTGGTTGAGAAGAACAAAGCTGGGGAAAAGATTCCCGATTTAATAAATGTTGTTGGGAAAACTGGCTAGCCATATGCAGAAAACTGAAACTGGACCCCTTCCTTACACCTTATACAAAAATCAACTCAAGATGGATCAAAAACTTAAATGTAAGACTGAGGACCATAAAAATTCTAGAAGAAAACCTGGGCAATACTATTTAGGATGTAGGCATGGGTAAAGATGTAAATAGATGTTCTTTGGGGGGAAAAAAGAACTCCATGTTAACATACATTTTTGAAAGAATGCTTATCATATGATATTCTTAAAAATTCACACTGTGCATACTGTTACAACTCAACAACCAAAAGACTGATGACCTAATTTAAAAATTGGAAAAAGACTTGAATGGACATTTCTCCAAAGAAGATACACAATGGCCAATAAGCACATGAAAATACACTCAGTGTCATTAATTATTAGGGAATTGAAAATGAAACCACAATGAGATGCCACTTCATGTCTATGAAGTTGGCTATAAATAAACAAAACAAAACAAAACAAAAAGCAAGTGTTGGGAAGGATGCGAAGAAACCGAACCTCTCATACATTGCTAGTGAGAATGTAAAATGGTACAGTTGCTACATGAAGCAGTTTGGCAGTTCCTCAAAAAATTAAAAGACCTAGCAATTCTACACCCAGGTATATACTCAAGAAAATTTCAAATGTTCACACAAAAACGTGACACAAAGATTCATGGCAACATTATTTATAATAGACAAAAGTGGAAACATTCCAAATTCCCATCAATAGATTGAATGGATATAAAATATGGAATATCCATACTATGGAATATTATTCGGTCACAATAAGAATAAAGTACTAACACGTGCTTCAAAATGGATAAACTTTGAAAACACGTAAGCGAAAGAAGCTAGTCACAAAAGGCCACATGTTATATGTTTCCATTTATATGAAATGTCCAGAATAGGCAAGTCCAGAGACAGAAAGAAGATCAGTGGTCGCCTGGGGATGAGAGGTGGGGGAATTTGGGACTGACTGCTAATAGATACAGGATTGTTTTCTGTAGTAGTAAAAATCTTTTCAAATTAGTGGTGATGGTTGCATAACATAGTGAATATACTAAGAACCACTGAATTGAATACAAAATGCTAAATTTTTCGTATGTGATTTGTGTCTCAAAAGAAAAACACATTACTTTTTAACTTTGTTTAACCAGAATATTCCAAGCTTTTTTATATTGCAATACTCTTTTTCCATGTGAGACTTATTAATATATCATGCAGCAGTAATGTTTGTAACAGCACAGTGTGGGGAAAGCTGGCTATTAACACAATATTTTAAAATTCATTCTAAGATATGGCTGACATCAGCTCCTTGCTGAAAAAGGGATAAGAAGAAGAAAGAAACAGAGAGGCTAGGGATAAACTTCATCAGCCTCATAATTACTCTAGAGCTAGTCGTTTGTCCCACTCTCTAGAAAAAGAAAGCCAAACCCCAGTTGAGTTCTTCTCTTATTAGTAACAGATTTCTCTCTGTTTTTGTTATTATTGAAATGCTATCAAATCATATGTTAAAAGGTTTAAAAAGAATCTTCTCATAATCAAATAATTATTTTTAAAAGAAAACTATTAAACCATAAGCAAAACATCTTTCCAGAATATGATTTTTGATAGCTATATTTTACTTTTAATTTGCTATTTACAAGAGTTCAAGTGGAGAGGAACTTTTCCAAAAAAGAACCAGAAATAACATAATTAACTTTATAATAACAACAACGTGGTTCTGATGTAGGAAAACATGTAGGAAGAAAAGCAGGAGAAGAGCTCAATCTGAATTTTTACCAAAATATTAACAATTTTTGCTGTTCTGTTTTCCAAAATGGCAACTCCTACACTAACAAGTATCTTTCCATTCAGACATTCAGAGTCCTGAAAACAGTAATTTAGTTGTGTGCTTGCCTCAGAGAACAGCCTACACGCCTATTATGCTAAATGCAAAACTCAGCATCGGAGGGTTGAAAACAAACTACAAAACAGAAGACAGAAGTGGAAACAGAGCTCGCATTTGGTGAAGTGTCTTTATTGGACTCCTACATCTACTTTCAAATTCATATGTTGTATCAATAACTATTTTCTAGGACATGCCAAGAATTCACTTTTACTACTTTAAAAAATATCTCAATGATAATTATCAGAATCATATCTGGGAAGTAATAACATTATAAAATTATTTTAAGTTTTTCTTGGATTTAACTGCCAGGAAAAGTCAACTTTATCCAAGAGTATTTATAAGTCAATGAGTGTCAACATGGAACTCATTCATCATTATCTGGAAACCCCAAAAAAGGGCTAGAAAACCTCAAACCTCAAGAGTAAACCACACTACAAATAAAATGACTGCGAGGTCAGAGTCAACCTTTGAAGTTCATTCCCTCAAGCATATACTTCAATCCTGTCTCCTGTTAAAATGAACAGTCTGGCATACTCAAAAAAACACCAGTCTCCTAGAAAACAGCATTTCTTATCAGCAAAGACCCATGATTCCTAAGTGGTTTTTTGTTGTTGTTGTTGTTGTTTCAGTTCGTATTTAAGAAAGAGAAAAGTATTCTTGATTCTGCTTTTATCTGGTGAGGGATAAGGCTTCATTTACAGAAACTTATGTTCCAGAATTCTTAAACTTTGGCACATGAGAACGTATCCCATGTAATGACCTCCTGCTGTGTTCCTGTTTGTTCTCTCTCAGTCATCAGGGCAAATGTCTGCTTTAGTAACAGAAATAAGGTTACGCTTTGCCAAGACAGAAGAAACATTTCACAAATACATTTTTAACACTAACAGGCAAAATTACAACAATATTTTCAAAAATCATAACTTATAAAGCTTAGTGGCAACTTCTATCAGAATCTGCTCAAAAGTGTACATTTCCTTTTTGTTTTTGATATGATTATATTTCCTATATATGATTTACATACTTCTCAATTTTCTATATGATTCTGAGCATATTCATTTGAACAGATATAAGAGAAAGGAACTAGAAGAATTGCTCGTACTTAGGGATACGTTTTTAAAGTATCTACAATGGTTTCTGGGTACATATCTTTTTTTTTTTTTTTTAAGTTCCGGGATACATGTGCAGAATGTGCAGGTTTGTTACATAGGTATATATGTGCCACAGTGGTTTGCTGCACCTATCAACCTGTCATCTAGGTTTTAAGCTCCACGTGCATTAGCTATTTGTCCTAATGCTCTCCCTACCTTCACTCCCCACCCCCAACAGGCCCGAGATGTGTGTTGTATTCTGTGTTCATGTATTCTCATTTGTTCAACTCCCACTTATGAGTGAGAACATGCAGTGTTTGGTTTTCTATTCCTGTGTTAGTTTGCTGAGGATAATGGCTTCCAGTTTCATCCATGTCCCTGCAAAGGACATGATCTCATTCCTTTTTATGGCTGCACAGTATTCCATGGTGTATATGTGCCACATTTTCTTACCTAGTCTATCACTGAAGGGCTTTTGGGCTGATTCCATGTCTTTGCTATCGTACATAGTGCTGCAATAAACATACATGTGCATGTGTCTTTATAGAATGATTTATATCCCTTTGGGTATATATCCAGTAATGGGATTGTTGGGTCAAAAGGTATTTCTGGTTCTAGATCCTTGAGGAATCGCCACACTGTCTTCCACAATGGTTGAACCAATTTACATTCCCACCAACAGTGTAAAAGCGTTCCTATTTCTCCACAGCCTCACCAGCATCTACTGTTTCTTGACTTTACATATCTTATCAGGACTAAATTCCTCTTTCTATGATCTGTGAAGTGTCCAGAGAAAACTGACATGAAAATTTTATTAAGGAGTTAGGAAATGGATGAGTCTCATGTGGAATATGTGTTTTTGTTTGCCTAAAGAAAACAAGTGACTTAATTACTTTTTAACAAACACTTATCCTTTTCAATTTTATGAGAAATTATATGAGAAAGGTGCTGAAGTTAAAGCAAGGGATCGCACCTTCATACAAGGGAATCTTCCTTAATCATTTCAATTGACATAATATTAGAATATATTACCAAGAAATTATAGACTTATTTCTGGAAAGAAGATGAAATAAAAACTGGAAAGAGATGAAATAAGAACTTAATAATGTATCATTAAGACACCAATATGCTGTAAGATATGAGGTTGGACTGGGCAATCCCTTGAGGTTCTTTTTTTTTTTTTTTTGAGAGAGAGTCTTGCTTTGTCACCCAGGCGGGAGTGTAGTGGTGCAATCTCTGCTCACTGCAACCTCCGCCTCCCTGGTTCAATTGATTCTCCTGTCTCAGCCTCCTGAGTAGCTGGGACTACAGACATGTGCCACCACACCTGGTTAATTTTTATATTTTTAGTAGAGACAGGGTTTCGCCATATTGGCCAGGCTAGTCTCGAACTCCTGACCGCAAGTGTTCCACCCACCTCACCCTCCCAAAGTGCTGGGATTACAGGCATGAGCCACTGCTTCCTGCCCTCTATTTTCTTAATTCTACAGAAGATACTTAATCACTGTCCTACCTGTAAATATTGGTGTCTGCCACCTCCAGGACAGAAATGAACAAAGCAGTAGCCAGGATGATCAATTTCCCCATGATCTCTTTTCATAAGATTAACATATATTTGTAGAGTTTTAAATGCATGTATAGATGTGTACACATATAGGGACACATATAGATTTAGAAATATCCTCAACTTAAAGACAGTAATATTCTCCTCCCAACCTGCCACCCCACCTGGCCCAGTCTATACCCAAACACTTGTGTAGACACATGCATTTACTAAGAGCAGCTCAAATACCTTAGAATCCTTGAAGATTGTTATTGGTTTATTCATCCAGTAAATATTTATTGAGCACTTGTAATGTGCCACGGGAGTGAAGATGACCAGGTTATCTCTTTGTCTTCAAAGAGGTTTAAAGGTTTTTAAACAAGCAAATTTGGTAGCTTGTTAGAAGTGACTGGTGGAGGTCGGAGAAGACAGAGAAGCACAGAGGAGGGAGTGGAGAGTTCCACGGAGTTAGTGGAAGGGAGGAGCAGAGGGGAAGGGTTCTAAAGTTTTAATAGAGGAGGTGAGTAGGGAAGAGGGCCCTAAAAGATGATAGAGGTTTGCCCCAGAGACAGAGCCAGAAAGAATTCCAAGGGCCACAAGCAAGGGCAGTAGAGGTTTAAAACAGCTGGAATTTTGAAGCTGTGTGTGGGTTATTTTAATTGATGCAAGGGGGTATATGTGCTTATGTGGTGGGAGTAGGTGTCTGGAAAAGAGGCTGAGAAGAGGGGTGAGAAAGGACAGCAGGGTTAGAGCAGAGAGGGCCTTTTCTCAGTCAAGGTTCTTTGGGTGATAATAAAAATCAAGTCAAGCTGGCTTGGGCTGCAAGGGGAGTTTAATGAGAGGCTGCAGGGCTCAGTCTGAATTACAGCTCTGCAACTCCCTAAGCAAGCATAACCTCGAGCAAGTTACTTACGCTCTTTGTGCCTTGGGTTCCTTATCCATAAAATAAGGAGAATTGTAGAATATGTTTTTAGGATGAAAAGAGTTAATATCTGCAACACACCTGGCAGATAGCCAGTGCTTGATAACATTAGCTATGTTTATTGTTTCTTAGAACCCCCAAATACCTGAGCCTGATGAAAAGCAAGCCTAAAAGAGGAGGCTGGAAAGCTCTGGTACTTCAGGCAGCATTCTGACTCTCTCTCTCCTCTCTCTGCTCATGATTCCTCTGAGCCATGATGGAGCATGGCTGCCCATAGCTCCTGAATGTTTACATGTTCCTTGGATTCCGCTCATAGAGTTAGACTGGAATTGACATGTCTCAGTTCCTAACTCCTGTGCTAGTATATTTGACTTAGCTTGGCTTTTGTATCTTGTGGTTTAAACTAAGGCCAAAAGGTTAGGGTAAAAACATGATACAGTGGCCTATCTCTCCTGAGCGGCAGAAAAAGAGGGCAGAGGAGAAATCTGTCTTGATTTCTAAGCATAACTATTTTCACATCTGAACCACAGAACAGGCTAAGCAATTTTAATCTTTAGAGGTTTTGAGCCACGGATGAATATCTAAGGAACGTGGTGATCCTACTGCTTTGTATCCTCCTTAAACTTTTTTTTTCCTATTTACACAGCCCTAATTCCTTTTAAGAATCTGGTAACTGCTGAATATCCATCCACTAAACAAAATAAGACATATCCATACAATGGAATATTATTCATCTATAAAAATAATTGAAGCTGTGATATATGTTATGCCAGGATAAACCTTGAAAACATGTTAAGTAAAAAAAAAAGCCAGGCACAGCCAGGTGCAGTGGCTCATGCCTGTAATCCCAGCACTTTGGGAGGCTGAGGCAGGCAGATCACGAGGTCAGGAGACTGAGACCATCCCAGCCAACGTGGTGAAACCGCGTCTCTACTAAAAATACAAAAATTATCTGGGTATGGTGGTGTGCACCTGTAGTCCCAGCTACTTGGGAGGCTGAGGCAGAACTGCTTGAACCTGGGAGGCGGAGGTTGCAGTAGAGTTGAGATGCGCCACTGCACTCCAGCCTGGGCAACAAGAGCAAGGCTCCATCAACAAAACAAAACAAAAACAAAAACAAAAACAAAACAGGCACAAAAGGCTACATGTTATATGGTTCCACTTAAATGAAACGTCCAGAATAAGCAAATCCATAGAGACAGAAAGCAGATTGGTGGTCGCCTAGGAGCTGAGGGGAGAAGAGAGTGACTGCTAATGGGTACAGGGCTTCTTTTGGAGGTGAATAGCTTTCTGGAATTAGTGATGTTAGTTGTACAATCTTGTGAATATACTGCAAATCACTGAAATACAGTCTTTAAAATGGTAAATTTTATAGTATATAAATTACAGCCTTAAAAGAATATCTGAGAACTGGATAAGATGCCAGAAAGCTTGGTTTTATTCTTTTTATAAAAAATTTGTATTTTATTTTTAAATTTTAAGTTCTGGGATACAGAACATGCAGATTTGTTACATAGGTATATGTGTGCCATGGTGGTTTACTGCACCTATCAACCCATCATTTAGGTTTTAAACCCCGCATGTATTAGGTATTCGTACTAATGTTCTCCTTCACCTTGCTCCCTTACCCCCGCAACAGGCCCCAGTGTGTGATGTTCCTTTCCCTGCATCCATGTGTTCTCATTGTTCAACTCCCACTTATGAGTGAGAACATGAGGTGAACACCTGGTTTTATCCTCACACTTACACTGTCCTGCAACAGTCATCACTGGCCTTCCCAAGCATTGCTTCCTTGAATATACACTGGGGATGGGTGCTGAGCCAGGCTCTAAGGGAGGTCCATTCCAGCTCTAAACTCTGTGGGTAAGAAACTGAGTGCAGCTCCCCAAAATTAAAGTGAACTTTTCAAACCCCTGCCACTGGAACAATCTTCTCATTCTATTGCCCTTCTCAGAGAAAGGATTCTTACTTCATTCCGAGTCTTTAAATACCTATTTTTAGAGCAGATAACATATAGTAGGTATTTGAACTGATAATCTCATTTAATGCATCCAACAGCTTTATGAACTGGGCACCATGGTTATTCTTGGTTTACAAATGCAGACACGGAGGTAAGTATGTTGCCCAAGTTAGCAAGAAGCAGGGCTAGGCATGGAACCTGAGCTGCCTAACTCCAGAATTCATGTACTGAGCCACTGCGTTGAACTGACTTTTTCTACTAATTCCTCCACCTTGGCTCAAGTCTCATGCCCTTGAACATCTGCTTTAACAATTTATTGGTTAATTAATTCAATAGCTTTATATTTGTCATGCTCACTATTTTAATAAGTGATTATTTTCAAGTTAGCTATTTGGAAGTTGGGAAATATCCCTGAATTATTTATCATATGTCAAATATAAACTAGATAAAACTATTTCTTAATGAAGGTAAGAATGGAATACTCAAATGGAATGAATAAAGACCAAATTTAAGTTAATATCTTATTAAAAGGACAAATTAATGGCAATTTCATCTCTTGTCAGCTCTGCTCTTTGTACCATTGGCTAGAGTAATTTGTTTAATTAATCTGAAGTCTTCTTGTTAATTACAGATCATTTACCATACCCAATAAAAGATTGTGCCTTTGAATTCCTCAAGTATGCTTAAATTGCATTTACTTCTGTGTTTCTTTGTAAAGAGGCAGACAAAATAAATTTAGCCAGGTTATTCTAAGTAAAATATTAGCTTAATTTAGGCTAGTAAATAAGTACCACTACTTATACAATACTCTATTTAATGAAATTGTGAATGGTTGTCCCTCTTCATGAATATTAAGCCCTAAATATGTTCATGCATTCATAATGTATGTCTCATAGTCACACAGACAAGACACCTAAGATTCAACTGCTGCTAATGCCCTGGGGAGTAAAGATCTTGATGATAATTAGTAAATTTGTAATAGGTTCTACTTAGTCTTAACATGAAGGATAATGAAAAGTTATCATATATAGACCCTGCATTTCTATTTTCAGTGAAAAATAAAACAAAATAGTAAAAACTTCATCCTGGCAATGAAACATTAACATAAAATCTAAAATTACTAATGAAGTGCAATTTTTATTAACCAGTGACTAATATAAGATTTACTAAAGTTTGAAGTTTTTCTTAAAATATGTAAATAATTCACTCGGGAGGCTGAGGCAGGAGACTTGTTTGAACCTGGGAGGTGGAGGTTATAGTGAGCTGAGATTGCACCACTGCACTCCAGTCTGGGTAACAAAGCAAGACTGTCTCAAAAACAAACAAACAAACAAACTATATATATATATATATATATATATATATATACACACACAGACACACACACACACACACACACATCTATTATATATAATATATATTTAAATAATTTATTTTGTAATTATACTCCTATCCCTAAGGTGTCAAATCACATTGAAAATAATCAGATAATGAAGTTAAAAATTTATAATACTGTGTTTGATAGTGTTGAAAATACTAGTTTTATGTTAATTGCTTAATCTCCATTAAAAAGATGACATGAATAACTGAATGTTTAAGAGAAAAAAATTACAAAAAAAAATTCCTACACCTGTTCACTACATTCCCCCACAACTTGGATTTAATCAAATTTTGTCATTTTAAAGTTTTTGTTTTCTTTTTTTTGAGACAGAATCTTGCACTGTTGCACAGGCTGGAGTGCAATGGTGTAACCTTGGCTCACTGCAACCTCCACCTGCCAGGTGGAGCAATTCTCCTGACTCAGCCTCCCGAGTAGCTGGGATTACAGGTGCCTGCCACCATTCCTGGCTAATTTTTTGTATTTTTAGTAGAGATGGGGTTTCACTATACTGGCCAGGCTGGTCTCGAACTCCTGACCTTGCGATCCACCCCTCCCTCGGCCTCCCAAAGTGCTGGGATTACAGGCATGAGCCACCGTGCAAAGCCTTTTAAGCATTTTTTAACTTAAATGATTAGATCTAGGATTCCTAATTATTACAGAATAAATAAATGAAACACGTAGAAAATTACAAGAGTTTAAGTAAAAAAGTGCTGTAATGGCTGATGTATTAGCTAAGCAAGATTATCTAGGAAGTACAAAGACCTTAATTTATGGAAGGTCTAACAATTTGAAATTTGGCTGCATTCATCAGACTTGTAAATCTGATTCTCAGGTTTCAGAGCCAGAATATCAAAAATTGGGTAAAATCTCTAGCTTTTAGAACCAGAATTCTAAATCTTGAGTAAATGCATTTCAGCCCTGGAAATGGAATAATTTTGTATGAAAGGATATTCAAATAACCCTTCATTGAGCGACCACAATGAGCCCTGAAGATTTACATGATTGAGCTGGAATTCAAAGCCAAAGACAAGAGAGAAGCATTTTTTTTTTTTTTCTGGGATGCACAAAGAGATATCCATAATTAAACATCACACTTCCCAAGGGCAGCATGTTTTCTTATATTGACAAGTAAAATGAGGTATTTCAAATCAGGCATTGCTGGCTTACAGTCATCTTTTGCATAGCTATTGTCTTAACGTATTTCTGGCTATTAGGCATTTGTCTATTTTTGGTCAGTGAGGCATGCATGCTAAAGAATTCTGGCTTTGCATAAAAAGCTGTAGTAATGTTAGTGGAATTACATTTCTATAGCAATATCTTAAGTATAATTATGGACATTTTGGCTAGTCACACACACATTTTATATTCAAAGAAGAGTAGCTGTAACTTTAGTGTAATTAGTACAATTAAAATAACTACTACAAATAGAAAAAAAAAACTTTCAAAAGTACCTATTTAGACTCAACTAAATGCTTTACTTTGCCTTATTTGTCACAGCTAGTTAAACATATTGCACATTAATCCTATGATATGTTGGGGAAATGCCAAATTAACCACATTTGCTTAACATTCCATCAAAAAAATCAGAGACTAATGATAGATTATGTATTCAATAACTCTTTTGTTCTAGGTCAAAAAATGCCACATTACTTTAGCCTGATACTACCATAACTACTAACTACCAAAAAGCAGCAATATTTAGAAATTATACCTTCTATAATTGTCCTCTACTTTCCTACCTGCACCCTAATCAGATTAAATCTTTAATTTTGTTTTCAACTTGTAAAGAATATGTTAAACTTAGATCAAATACCCAAAAAATTAATGTGCTTTTTTTTCAAAAGTGACCATTTTATTTAAAAAGACATTTTAACTCCTGCTTTCCATTCTAAACATTATTCATGAAAATTAACTTTGTTACGTAATATCCAGGCATATTATTAAATTTTATTTGTAAAGTTATTTACTACTATCACATAAATACACATAAAATTATTTGGATATTATCAGAACTTAATAAAAGATCTCACCTATCTATACATCCATATAAAACACATATCCTATAAAAATGCAAAGGATCTAGTGTAAGACCTGAGCTATGGAAGTCACCGATGGGCTCTGCCCAAGCTCAGAAGCCCCTTTGGACCATTAAGTCAATGATACACGGTTGGCTGTGAGACGAAGGCAAGGTGCAATTTAGGCTCATCAAAATACATTTTAATGTCAAGTACAAACTGACTTTTTACAGCTTTCAAAGTTACCACAGGAAATGTCTTGAAGACCAAGTTTCTTAAATAATTTGTAACAATTTTATTCTTAGTTCATTTGCCTTACTAGCTAAAATCTGAGGCAATATGATACATGCATTTTACATGTTCTTTCAAAATGTGCTTATAACACACTTATGAATGATCTTTAATGATTTTCCTTATGTAAAGCTCCCGCACTGACAAATGATAGTTCCTTAATTCAGCCAAGTGTCCTCAAATCATCTCAACCTACATATCTCAGATTAATTACATATCAGAACTTTTTTTTTTTTTTTTTTGCCCCCCACAGGACGTGTTTATAAGCCTTGGACTAAGGAAATTGTCTGCTTCAGTTGCCAAGATTATAATTTGGAAAAGCTCATTTTATTGAGTGTTTTTTATGTGCTAACGGCTTTACATAAATCACTTCCTCCTTTAATTATCAGGGCCACCCACCATCTTATGAAGAAGGTAACCTTATCATCATTTCATATATGAGAAAATTAAGCTTAGAGAGGTTAAACGACTTGGCTGAGGCACACAACTAATAAGAGATGAATACTGGATCTACAAGCAGGCCAATGTGATTCAAAGCCTCAACTCTTATCCCCCCACATCTGACTCCTTCTTGTTGCCCATCCCAGCCCATACCTTGGACACCTTACACGCCTTGCCCTATCAGAATCTTTAACCACAGAACAATCTTTCTGAATCCACTACTGGGCTCTAGAGTTTGTTCTCCATAATGACCTCAGAGTGATCTCTTTAAAATGAAAGGTTGGTGGAGTAACTCCTCAGCCTAAAACCCTCAACACCTTTCCTTTCACTTAGGATAAAGGTCCCAAACTTAAAATATCCTGAATGGTCTGGCTCTGGTCTCCTATCTAGCTGTATCCCTTTCCCTTTTGATTCCAGGTCCAGCCACTCCAAGGTTTTCTTTCAGTTCCTAGAACATAGCCAGCCTCTTTCCACCTGTGGCCTTTGCACCTGCTGTTCCTTCCTTTGGGTATGCTGTGCCCCACCATCCACACACCTTCAGTTAATAATCTCTACTGCTTCATACTCCACTCAAATGCCATTTCCTCAGGAAGACCTTTTCAAATTACACCACACTTTACTCAAGACTGGATCTAGTTTCTCTGTCATACCCTTTCCCAGCACTCAGTATACTTCTTTGTCAACCCCTAGCAAGGTTTGCTATGGCATATTTACACGATCATTTAATCAACATCTGTCTTTCCACTAGAACAGAAGTCCTCACACTTTAACATGGGTCGACATCACCTAGAGTGTTTATTTCAAAAAATGATCACAGGATCCCACCTCTGGAGTTTCTGTTTCACCGTGTCTGAAGTGAGGTCTAGAACCCTGCAGATACTACTTTCCAGGTGATGCTGATGACTGGACTGGGCACTGATCCAGTACAGTGGTTCTCAACCCTGGATAAACACTAGAATCACCTGGAGAACTTTAAAATTTACCAGTGCCCACGCCCTCACCCCCAAGGGTTTTCATTTAATTGGGCTAGGCTGCAGCCCAGAAGGTCTTATTCCAAATATTGCATACTTATACTAAAAAAGTATTTGTTTACCTAAAATTCAATTTTAACAAAGTGTCTGGTATTTTTACTTACTAAATCTGACGACTCTACTTATGAGTCCTGCTGTAACAAAACAGATAGTATATAATATACTTATGCACTTATATTTTATATATAACATGTTATATATGTAACATATGTTATATGTGTTATGTTATATGATATATGTTACATATATATTATATACATTGCAGATATAATATATATTACATATATATATGAGACTATGACCTGACCCTTTCTCTCTGCAGAGCAGAAAAAGGAAGGGACTAAATAAGTGGAATCTGTAGACCTAAGAGGACATTTTTCCCCTGAGGTTTGGACCTTAGAAGTAGTTACCAACAGAGTGTGAAATCTAACCTGGGATCTTTTTAAAATAGAGCAAATTCTCAATGTGAAATCATTTAAAATGATGACAGAATGACTTCACGGTTTCCTTAAGCTGTGGGCTGTGGACCTCATCTTGGGCAAGCAGTGACAATGCAGCATCTACACTGTTGCTCTGACATCAGCCGATGAGTCATCTGGGCAGGGCTACTGCTGGGACTCGACACTTCATGTATCAGAAGGAGGTAGAAAATTATTTGTTTGATAAACATCACATAAAAAAATAAAATGTTGAACACATAACTTTGTGTCTGATAATGCAATTCTATCCTTCTCACATCTATGGACGAAGGCCTGTGTAGTCTTCCAATTTCAGAGTAAGATCAGTGATTTCATAACCTACATAAACTGATATATTAAGTTTGAATTTTTGATGCTGTGAAGGATCTACTTAATCCCAGTTTGGCATGTTTAACAGCATTATGGGTAAACTAGAGATTCCTAAGTTGAGACTCCTCTGAGATTAATGGACATCACGTGATCTTCTGTTTCTCTACATAAGTAACCTGCCAGATCTCTGATTTAAGGACATCCAAATATTTTAAATATTAAACAGGATTCTTCTATGAATACTCATAAAACTCGATAATTTTATCAAATATTGCCATCTTCTGCTTTATACAACGTTCGCTTGCCAGATTTAACATGACATTTTTCACTAACCACAATATTTTAAGAACTGTTTATGAGAACAGATTACCGAATGATTGCATGGGCATCAGAGCAAATTCCAGCAACCTATGTAATAGAATATGGAAATTTACATGAACCCCAGAGGGCCAAGTACAATTGTGGCAGTGGAGGGTGAGAATGATAGAAAGTTCATCACACTAAGATCAAGGTTCGCTGCACATTTACCTGACTTATTTCAATTCACCCAACTTCAAGCAAACACACACAAAAACAAAACACTTCAGATTATTTTCTTGGAAGTAATAAAGGTATAACACTGTTAAAACAGATACTTTAAAACATGAGACCTATGACTATATAAAATAACCCCAATTTGCTGGGGTTTTTTTTGTTTTTTTGTTTTGCCAGAATAGCTTACCAAATCCAAAAGCACTGGAACCTCCAATGCTCTGTGATGCCTGAACACTTGTAGATGTGTACAGTCCAGTCACCAGCAAGCCGTCAAAGAAGGTGCTTGTTGAAATTGTCACTGAAATGTAAGAAAGAAAAAAAACTCAATACAGTCAGAATAACACAATATATTTCTGAAGTGTTAGACACTGTCAAAACAATCTTTACTCATTAACCTATTATTTTCATACTATCCCTAGTTGGTATTTTTTGTATGAGAAATTACAGCAGAGTGTAAAGAAGCTCGGAACTCCAGTGTCTACAAATGCTGGTCCTAAATTTAGAACATCAGCCCTACTTTCTGCATTCATTTACACATTTCCTATGTGAACAATCATCTGAAAATAATGTAATATTGAATAGATGGTTTCCCCACCTTCACTACCACGCCTGAAGGCAGTCAAAGAGTCAAAGGCATTGCTGGAGTTCTGGCATTATGATAAAATGCTTTTTTTTTTTTTTAAGTATTTCATACTGTGGGAAACAACTGTACATCAGCTGAAAGAAGAACAGTAAGATGAACCACATTTCTTATTGTGAGTCCACATTTCATAGATGAGTTCCCTGAAGTTTTCCAACAAAAGCAGACTAATTTGCATGAAGACAGCCAGACTTTTTCCTCTTGTAAAAAAGAAAGGAAGATCACTGCATGCTTTAAGTTTTAGAACAAAGTCTGGAAGAGGAGTGGTTTCATAACCATAAAATCAGGACATTGCTGGGAAGAAAAGGATCAAATTAAATGTATATGTATGCTACTCAGGCTTGGCTTCTTCAAATTGTATCTTGCTCACCACCCTAAAAACTCATCATAATTTCCTGCTTGACATAACATTTTCTCCTGCATAGGTTTTTTAAGATTGAGATGATGCCATTTGTAGGAAGCAGCCAAGGGAAGGTAATAACATTATTTAGGTAGTGCACAGTACAAGGTTGTCATCATCCTTGGTGACAATAAGGAGAATGACCAGAGTCACATTAACTTTAATGAGCATGTTTAAATTAAACTCCAGAAAATCCAGTGAACAGAGCTAAATGGTCTGAAACATCCACATTATAAAGTGTAAAACAAGACACGTATCAATAGAATAGCCTGACATCATGCTACTACCATAATGGTATGGGGGATTGGAATAAATCACCTTCTCATCCTTTAATAAGAAATAATAGCTAACATTTTTTAGTGCTGGCAAGTCAACCACTCAGCTGGGCACTCAGGTAAGTAGTTTACATATATTATCTCATTTAATTGTCAAAACATACCTATAAGAAGGGTACTATTATTATTTCCAGCATACAAAAGAAGAATGTGTAGACTGGCCCAGGACCATCTGATACCATCTAAAATGTTTTGATGCTGTCTGTATGGACATTTCCTGTTTCTTCTTTGCTCCCCTCAGATCCCAAAGTGGCAAAGTAACCATGGTCAAACTCCATCAAGGCAGGCATCTCAAGTATTTCATTCACTGATCTATCTCAAGTCTCTAGAATAATTTATGGTACTCTTCAGTGCTCAATATTTAGTGAATTATTAATGAAGAATTTATTCATATAAAAGTAGTAAAAGCTTATTTTATCTTTAGCTTGTTTCCAGAGGAAAAGTATGTTATGAATCCTAGACTTTATACATCAGATGAGCCCCACTTGGAAAAGCCACATGGAAAAAAAGAAGACAGAGAAAACCTGGCTATTTAAATAAGTAAAATGCTTTCCAGAGTGCAAGACAGATCAATGCAGAGAGAAACTGACTAAAAGACCAGCCAAAGACATTTTTTAAAAGGCATAACTATGCATAAATTTTATCAGATGCTGTATGCTTACACAAATCATCTAAAGAAAAAAATACTTGTTTGAAATGTATTGCTTATAATCTGCTTGCTAGAGTTCAGAATTTTTTAAGGAAAAAATGATATTTGCCTTTGGAAAAATGCTACTCTTTTGACAGCAGAATAAGCATTCCTTTTCCTCGTTTAAGCAAATGTGATGCATAATCCATATGTGAACTGGTAATCGGTCTTTTTTTTTTTTTTTTTTTTTTTTTTTTTAAGAAAGAGGAGGAAATGTTGCCCAGACTCTCATGGGATTTAAGGCATATCTTTCTGGTCACCAGGCTTCCACTTACTCAGGAAGATAATGGGTCCAATCTCTGTATGTAAAACCCACTGGACACAGTGTAGATTCTCTGTTAGCAGGCAGACCATTTCAGAATGTCTGCAGCCCGCGTTTTCACTGACTGGGACACTGGTGGTGAACCCATGAGCAGTATAAAGGAGCATACTGAAAACTTCACACCAAGGAACTTCGACTTTGAAACTATGTCAGCAACACCCTTCTCTCCACCCCCTTTCTTTCCCTTTCACCGAAATGCTTCCACTTATCTCTACTTGCAGCCCTGGGTTAATCTGCCAGTTTCCTGTGACATCGGCTCCTGCAGTTTTCGGTTGTCACATGAGGCCCTCTCCCCCCAACTTCTCCCTTTGGCGTCTTCCTGATTCCTTTCTATCAAGCTATGTGACTCCGTACGTGCACCAGCTCTCATCTTTCCTCTGTGCCCTGACTTGACTTTCTTTCCTCTAATTTCACTGGACTCACTTTTCAAGCACTATTTTAGCTTCTCTAGTCTTAACTCATCACTTACATCCACAACCTGGTGCCATCCAGGCAACTGGAATGGTTCTTGAAAGTGGAAAAGTGATTTATGGTAAGTTAAAGGGAAAATTTACCATGCACAGAAATAATATGGTACATGATTTTAAAAACTGAGGTTCACACTTGTGAATGTAAAACTATTTTAATATGTACATGAACTAGAAGGAAACTTATAATTTTCATGGTCAACAATTTGGCCCATTGATGAAGCTGATTACAGACAGAGATAAAACTGCTATCTACTATTTAAAATTAACAAGCTCTCCATGAATCATAGGATTATCCATGTGTGTAGATCTAGATATATTCATTTGAAGAACGTAAAATACACTAATTCCCACTACAGATATTTTTGCAGTTTTCTGATACTCCAATTCAGAATGTTATGGTTCCAAGCTGCACAGTTTAAAATGTTCCATAGCAATTGTCACCTTAAAATGTTTCCTTTAAAAATATTTATAAAATACGCTTGCATAAGTAGAAGCTGTAGTTAAGAGATATAAATTTGGGTATACTAGGATGAGGATAATTGGACAAATTTTTTATCTTCGAACTGCTTTTAAGAAAAGTAACTATTGGGCTTCATGTGTTTGATATCTAACTCAGACATGTTAAAAAGCAAATCCTTCATGCCCTTTCCAAGATTATCAGTCAAATGCTCTAATTAATGTTAAAATGGGGAACAAATATTTTCCATGTTAATTCTCTTTCAAATTAGTTTATCATGTACTATGAACAATTGCCAAGTCTAGGTAGTGGGTATACAGATGTTTGTTGTACTAGCCTTTGGTTTTTTTGTTTGTTTTTGAGACAGAGTCTCGCTCTCTTGCCCAGGCTGGAATGCAGTGGCACAATCTCAGCTCACTGCAACCTCCACCTCCTGGGTTCAAGCCATTCTTGTGCCTCAGCCTCCTGCCTATCTGTGACTATAGGGGTGTGCCACCATGCGTGGCTAATTAATGTATTTTTAGAAGAGATGGGGTTTCACCATGTTCACCAGGCTGGTCTTGAACTCCTGGCCTCAAGTGATCCACCTGCCTCAGCCTCCCAAAATGCTGGGATTACAGGCATGAACCACCATGCCCACCTGTTGTACTAGTCTTTTAACTTTCATTTTAGAAAACATTTATATTAGGCCGGGCGCAGTGGCTCATGCTTGTAATCCCAGCACTTTGGGAGGCCGAGACGGGCGGATCACGAGGTCAAGAGATCGAGACCATCCTGGCAAACACGGTGAAACCCGGTCTCTACTAAAAATACAAAAAAAAAAAATTAGCCGGGCGTGGTGGCGGACGCCTGTAGTCCCAGCTTCTGGGGAGGCTGAGGCAGGAGAATGGCGTGAACCCGGGAGGCGGAGCTTGCAGTGAGCCGATATTGCGCCACTGCACTTCAGCCTGGGCGACAGCGAGACTCCATCTCAAAAAAAAAAAAAAAAAAGAAAACATTTATATTAAAAAGTTGGTGGGGAGAAGAAGAAATTTGTGGTAAATGCACTTCCAATGAGCAAGTTAAGCCAAACAGTAAAATGTACTAGAAGGTACGTAATGCATTCATACTTGAAGAATGAAGCAAGGTGTATGACTGATTGAGACAAAAAACTAAATAACTTCTATGAGCCAAGACTTGTGTTAGCACTTTAATTTGAGTTTCATTAACTGGACAGGCAGAGATATTTAGAAATAGTTCTCCCTTGACAGAAATGTTTATAAACTCCATCTGACATCCTGTCAATTCCAGCTATTTTATACAAATTAAAATAGATCACCACTATGGGATAGGACCCACAAGTTATCCATATCAGACACCAAAGGTTTACGTAAAATCATTAAATAATAATCTAATGAGCTTAAATAAGTAAACACCTATTTAAACAATCCATTCTCCTATATAATCAGTCTCCATTCATGGCTTTACAAACTTTTATGGTCAAATTTGTAACATTCTTTCCCAAGGGACTCTTTCCCTCTTGGAGTCAATTTTTATGTCTTTCATAGTTTTGCATTAAAGTGTCAATAGAACTGGCTACTTTATTACAGAGGAAAATATCAATATTATAGATTTCAAATATAATTCTGAACTTGCCAGTCCATTTTAAGGGGGAAATAAAGCATGTATATTATTACCTATAATTAGAAAGCAAATGCATCTTAGATCACATAATTCCCTTGTTCAATAAACATCTCTAGCTTCCTAACGTCCGTAGATTAAAACCCTAAATCTTCAATGTGGTTTCAAAGGCCTTTGGGTTGTGGCCATAACCAGTCCCTCCAGTCAGATTTCTCCATTTCAGCTGAAAACATCTGATTAAAAGATGTTAACTGGATTAAACAGTTAAACCAGAACATGTTCTGTACTTCTCTGCCTCCTGGCCTCTGCTCTCACCTAGAATGACCCCTCACCAGGTTACCTTCTGTTAAGGTATTCAGGTGCAGGTTCAAATGCCATCTCTCTCATGCAGTCTGTTCTGACCTCCTGGGGAAAGTCACCTCTCCTTCCTCAGTGACCCCGGAGCTCATTCATACACTACTTTCCCCAGAGTTTGGCTCAAGGGAGAAGCTCAACTTTTGTTGAATTCAACTACATAGAAACATTTATTACAGCATAAAATAACATATAAGAATAAAATAAAATTGAGAGTATAATGTAGCCAGTGTAACCAAAATCATAAAATCTAACTTTGGCAGTAAAAACTGGACCACTGTTATTCTTAGAGATACATGAAAAATAAGTTTCCTCTGAAAAGTAAACAAAAAGTAAAAAAAAACGCAGTATTCAATTATAGTACTCAAAAACCAGGTAGGTCTAGGAAAATTTTAGTTGGATTTTACATTTAACCATAATAGCTTTTCTTTTGCATATCTGTATTTTGTATGTGAATATATAGATACGTACAAATGTACATACCAAATTAATCTGATAATTTTTGTCACTAAGACTTTACACTATTATCCTCACTCCTAAGTTACTCTGCCATTTCCTCAAATAAAATGTAAGGGATCAAAAGGCTGAGCAGGTTACAAATATCTCTTCCACATCTGTGTTAAATTGGCAATGAGCTTAGCACCGGGAGACCATGAATATGGATTGCTGGGGTGTGACAGCGGAATGAAAACATGATGTAGTGACACAATTCAATTCTTATCAGTGTCTCAAAGAGTACCTCTGTCTTGAAATGACTAATTACAGAGTCAGTTATTATCTATTATAGCTTCTATTAAACATTCCCCACAAGACCCTAATACCATTCTTGCAGAAAATCACTGTAAGATGAAAGTCTAAAAGAAAATAAATTTAGACATTTAATGCTGTTTGCATTTCATTCTAAAGCTTCTGGTCTACAAATGCTCTACGGTCCATTAAATTTTGATCATTTCCAGGATATTCCATTACCACTTTATACAAAAGATCTTTAATATGTGCAGAAAAGAAATATATTAAGTAATACTCAAAATGATGTTCCCATATTTTTTTTTTCAGAACGACAAGCATCAGAGGATAGCAAATTGCAAAAAAATTGAAATTAGGTACATAAGCATTAGTGATGATGCACCGATTGCAAAGTTTCCATTTCTTGATGTTGTATATTCTGAAGATGAAAAACACCAGCAGAATCTAATATTGTCAATATTTAAGAAAACATCATCGCATTTTGCCTTATGAAGAGAAATTTGTTTGCTTTTTGAATACAGAACAAATTAAATAGTCTAAGGAACAAATATCTTTCTCTGAAAATGAAATAAACAGCATATTTGCTGCAAAATTTCATCAACACTGTACGTTCAACTACTGATTCTTCCTTAAAGTGCCACTAGCTCTGGGCACCAAATAGAGACCATAAAAAAATACATTATAATTTCCATTCCAAACCTCCAGAAGAACATGACCCTTGCACTACTTCTCATTACATATATTAACTCCATTTTGACATGGTTTTGTGTGGATTTCAAATATTAAGTCAGGTATTTCAATAATAGCATTCCCAAACCAACAACAGCAAAGAAAAAAAATCATCCCAATAAGTATGTAAAAGAAATGACTGGAAGTCAAGATTCACTGAGTGAGGACATGAATTCACAGAAATGAAAATGGATCTTAAATAATGAGATCAGGATAATAAACTCAGTTTATTCCAGGAACAAATGGACTCCAGTCAGCCCTCTGTGAGGGGTAGAGGGAGATTGTTCCTACCTTACCTATCTATTCCAACAACTAATGATAAGGAGCACGATGAGGAAGGAGCTGGCTGCCCACCCAGTATAGTCTCCTGTCCATCTCTAGGGGAACACTGCTAAATGTACCACAGCCACCCTTCCCTACTTCCATAAGGCTTAGATGGCTGACTAGACCATCTCTAAGAGCTCTTCACCCTCAGATTTAATAGATACCTCCTTAACAATAACAGCTAAACAATATTTGAGCACTACATGCCAGGTACTGTTCTAAATCTTTTATAGGTATTATTTAATCTTTTCAATATCCTATGTGATAATTACTATAATTGTACCCCTTTTACCCATTAAAGCTGAAACAAAGAGGGGAGAGGGCTAAGTCATGTGCCTTAACTAGCACATGAAAGGTGCTAGTTACATGGACATGGAGGTCATGTTCCCCAACCTGAATGGACTGCAGTAAGTAGAGCAGCCTCTATCTCTCTTGTGCTATGCCCAAGAGGACGGCAGGAGCTTGATCTTTTCCTGGAAGGCAGTGCTTCCATGCTCTGGGTACACGGGTATAGTCTCCTGGCGTATCCCCAGCAGGTTGTTCTGTAGAATGTACTTAACCTGATGTCTGCTGTACCAATTATTATTACAGTCATTTGTTATCATTATTATTACTTCTCTTTTTCATTTTATATGGATCTGTGCTGTTCCTTGGGGGAAAAAGGAAGGAGGAGGAGTGGCCTCCAGGGAGGACTAACCGCAGTGTGATAAAGGACTAAGCTTAAGATCAAAATAATACGGTCAAAGAGCCCTGGATCAGCCCACCTCTGAAAGCAGGCAGAGAATGCCCTGCAAATGCTCTCCACCTTTGTCTCCACCTGCAAGGAGAGGAAAAACTGAGCATGATCCAGGAATTCTAGCAGGTGCAGGAGACCCATCACATGCAAAACTTAATGACAGATGAAAACACCTTCCAGTGTCTGGAAAATGCTCTTTGCTGGCTAGAGGAGGGGTACAGCATCTCTGTGGAACGCTATTATGATATACTTATTACTAATTCAGAGATTCAGATGAACCACACGTAGCCTAAGTCTTATCTTCCGGCACCACCAGTAATAAAAGGAGATCCACTGAGATTTTTTTTTTCTTCAAGTTCTTGGGAGATAAAACGGGTGCAGTCAAATGTGTTTGTGAATTTATCATTTTAAAATTAAGCCCTTTGGAAGTAAGTTTAAATGAGAGCACTTGGTGAATATAAATCTTTCCTACACCATCCCTCTACATTGCCTTTCCTCTTCTTTATGTTCCAAACCCCAACCCACCCTACAAGCACTCTCTGACATACGTGCACACACACACACACACACACACACACACACACACGCTCACTCAGAATTTCTAAAAATATTAACTTTGGAGTAAAAATCTCTCATCTTATTCAGATGATCCCTTCCCTAGACTTGGAGATGTATGTCAGAATAAAGCACCTGGAATGAGGTCCTGAAGAGTATTTTTGAAATCTCCGGAGACTGTCCAATCTGGCCTAAATAAAAATTCCTAAATAGTAATATTAACGATAAAGAATAAAAATATAATTTTACAATTCTCTACCAATTTTTAGCCCCAACCACACTTAAAGTAGGAATAATTTCATTTTATCATCCACTTTTGGCTTTTATAATTTAATTCTGAATTTTTAAAAAATTCTACAAATAATGATAATTAGTTTCTATTATAGAACCCCAAATTTTTTTCTTTATAAATGACACTTTATTATAATTTAGAGAACCACAGACAAGAGTAACTGGTATTTGTGATTTATCTCTGACCTTATTTTTCATGTTACCTTTATATGAGGCTGGATAATACTCATCCATGAAAATTTCATATTGTTGGCCCTGCACTCAATAAATTATTAAAGGGATGTGAATAGGAATGTAGTGTTCAGGTTTTCAGCAATTTTTATCCTTTTGTTCTTGCTTTTTTAAAGGAAAGACTATCTTGCCTATAACGCAACATATCTTTGTAAAATTTAAGGAAAGATTAGCCTTAAAAAAATCATTTTGGGAGATTTATTACTCCAAATCTCTACAAGAAGTTTTAACAATGTTTTTCTTTTGAGGCATGGATTATTCTCTAGGTTGAGAAAAACAAGTCTAGTAATTCTTATAAGCACATACACAGGTGAAAACTTTACAATAAAATACACAGATGCCTAGAGAACAAATACATGTGTGATTTTTCTCCCCCAAATCATCAAGTGTGTAAGCTTTTATACAATAAAAAAGGCTTCTAAATTTTCTGTTTCTATTATATTTTGGGTCTTTTTATGTTGTTTTGACCAAAGGTAACTAAAGAAAATTTGAACTCATGTAACAAATAATGAAGTCACTCCTAATAGTGCCCCAAATAGTTTAAAACATAAAATATATGCCCCCCTCTTTTTTTTGAGATGGAGTCTCACTCTGTCTCCAGGCTGGAATGCAGTGGCACAATCTCGGCTCGCTGCAACCTCTGCCTCCTGGGTTCAAGCAATTCTCCTGCCTCAGACTCCCAAGTAGCTGGGACTACAGGCGCGTGCCACCAAGCCAATTTTTGTATTTTCAGTAGAGACCATGTTGACCAAGATGGTCTTGATCTCTTGACCTTGTGATCCACCCACCTCAGCCTCCCAAAAGTGCTAGGATTACAGGCGTGAGCCACCGCACCCGGGCAGCTTTTGATTGTAGTTCAACATATTGAAAATATGCCATTACAAAATTCTTAAATATTTTCATATTTGCAACAACGTTGTGCTTGTGCAAGAACACGCCAAGAGTGACTTTGATGAGACTTGTGTGTATGTCTTATATGTTATGTTAGTAAAATGTCTAGATCAACATTAATAATTGATAGAATTCCTAATACACATAGTTCAACCAAATGCAGCTCTAAAATATCTTTTTCTTTTTTTTTTTTTTTTTTTTTGAGACAGAGTCTCTCTCTGTCGCCCAGGCTGGAGTGCAATGGCGCGATCTCAGCTCACTGCAAGCTCCCCCTCCCAGGTTCAAGCCATTCTCCTGCTTCAGTTTCCCAAGTAGCTGGGATTACAGGCATGAGCCACCACATCTGGCTAATTTTTCTGTATTTTCAATAGAGACGGGTTTTCACTGTGTTAGCCAGGATGATTTCAATCTCCTGACCTCATGATCCACCTGCCTCGGCCTCCTAAAGTGCTGGGATTACAGGCGTGAGCCACCGCACCGGGCCTAAGTTTTTTAAACAAGTTTTTCCACAGTATTCTCTTTTAGTACTTCCATATGTTCATTTCAATATACTAAAACTAATCATAAGCAAGTGTCCTAAAATAAAAAATTCATTTAAATATATGCTGAGTAAATATAAAAAATTCATTTAAATATATGCTAAAATAAAAAATTCATTTAAATATATGCTGAGTAAATATACACATGGCATACACATGATTAAACTAACTATAAAATTCTATTACTAATTTATATAAGACAAATTCTAAAACTGTCACTTATTTTATGATCAGACCCTATAGGTGTGAGACTATGTGTATTGCTCCCCTTATTCATTTATTAAGCAAATATTTATAAAGTGCCACTCTTGATACTGAGAACATAATGATGAACCATCTGTATGTTTATAAAAATAACATTTTTATTGTTCCTGTCCCTTTTAGAAGAATCTCTATTCCACATTTCAAAATCCAATTCATAATATCTAAAATTATTATTGCTGACACCGAAATTCACAAAATAAATGTTAAATTCACAAAATAATGTTAAATAAATGACATTTAGGTAGTAGCACAGATAGTTGCTCTAATATGCTACAACTGAATTCTAAGATTTTTCAGATTAAAATAATTACCAAATAAGGATATAATGTAAATGACATTTACATTGATAGATGGCATCTGTTAGTTATTTGGGAAAGTATAAAAGAAGAAATAAATGCACAACTAATTTGTGTAACATTAAATTGTAATTATAAATAATATTTCTCCTATGGGTAAAATGGAAAATGCTTTTTATTTTACGGGACAGCACTTAGTACAATGAGTCTTAAAATTTCTTAAAATAACAAAGTATCTTTGTGGTTTAAGTATAAACTTGTGTTTTCAATATAGTTATAAGACAATTTTTCCAAGGATAAGGATGGAGAAAAACTCCAGGTGTGAATAATTATCACGAGATGTCTTGAGGCCTA
Source organism: Macaca nemestrina (assembly GCF_043159975.1). Taxonomy (NCBI): domain Eukaryota; kingdom Metazoa; phylum Chordata; class Mammalia; order Primates; family Cercopithecidae; genus Macaca; species Macaca nemestrina. The sequence goes on along the minus strand of NC_092128.1, from coordinate 55,365,492 downwards.
GGAGTTTAGGAAAAAGTTAAGTGATTCGTTATCTAAAGAGTGTTTAAATGAAAGGACTTTGCAAAGGACTAAGTATGCTTTGCTGGCTTTAATATTCCTCATGTTCTGGTATACAATTTCTAACTAAATCTTAATCTACCCTTAGCACATATTTGGTTTGGATTTGTTGATGTTTTTTTATTTTAGAAAACTGATCTAAATTCTTAAGTTGGTGACATGGCATAGAAAACCATAGTTGGATGAAAAGCAAACTAAAATATAGATATATTTGTATAAACATATATCTTGCTCACAATTATCCATACACAGAAATGCTTGAGATATAAGTTCTAAACAATTTCCAATATCAATTAAAATACCTATTAAACACTGATGGACTCAAATTCTGTGTGCTAGACTCAAATTCTGTAAGTGCCAATTTGATCAATACAATTATTACTTTTTAGTCAAATCACAAATATTTGTTAGAACTATTAGCCAATGAAATTCCACCAAAGGTCATTTTACTTTTATAACCAAAACTTTCAATCACCTGAGAAGGTTTTTAAAATTCAGACTCCCAGTTCCCAAAGGGATTCTGTTTCTGTATTATTGGGATAAAGCCCAGGAATCAGTGTATTTAACAATGTCCATCTAGGTGGATTTTGTGTGAGTGGTCCTGGGGTAGACCAACTACAGTGATACAAAAAGCTGCAAATCCACAGCTCTTAAGAAACAGAATTTCCAACGAAGGCTATCCATTGATGAAAAATTATAATTGAATTGAATTGAGGCTACATTATGAATTCCACTACAGTAAGAAGCCACTTTGCCTTTTATTATACTGCAGTTTCCTCCTAGTGTAAATGATGTTTTACAAGATGAGGACGTAATGGGACACCTGTTCTTAGGAGACCTCATGTATGCCAGAGAATTTTCTCTAACTGACAAGGACTGAAACCAATCCAGAATGAAGATGATGAGCCAACACTGCAGGGGATTTTGGGTGAGCACTAAAGAGCAATGTCACAGCCCTGCGGTGATGTTCTTGGCAAACAAGGCCACTATATATTCTGGCTGAACTGATAATAAAGAAAAGTACCTAAATATTTTCTGAATTTGGCAGGTATATGTTGAAAGAACAGTTAGCCAACATTACATATATTATAATAATTCAATCCAAAAAATAATTGGAGGTGAAGAGATGAGGTTAGGTCAGCATATCTTGTTGCAACCTGCTCTTTTCTGACTGCCTTTAGGTCATCAGAATTTCTTGAATTTACCAATGAACCAACATCAAGTTAAATGGCATCTGGTTGCTGCTGGAGTCTTCATTGTAGTACTTATCTGACCCATGAAGCAGAAATAGTGGTCAGTGATCATGTATAACTTTTTCAGCATAATGGCTGAAGCACTGAGCTCACTGCCAGTGTCTAGGTCATCTCATTACTACTTTACCCACCTTGAGCTTCAACTCTTATCTAAAAAGCACTCGTGTTCTAAATTTTTCATTTGCAATACCCTTCTTGGTGAAGAAGGTCAAAACAGAATTTGAATAGCTAGACTTTCCCACCACCAAAGTCACAGCAAACACCGAATTAGCAAATACTGAACCATTTCTCCTAGGAGACATACAGAGTTAGGGTCCTGTGAGGCTTTGGTGACATTTTCATCAACTGATCATACATAGTTTTGGTTTATGTGTGTTTCTGTTTCAAGACAACCTTATTTAACATATATTGATTCATCATAACACTGAACTCATGGCCAACAGTAATATAACTCATGAGTATACTCATATATGAGTAATATAACTCATGCCTGAAGCAAGCTATCTAACACCCATATTTTCTCTGTAAGGCACATCACTACCTTCAGAACTTTGGTACGACACCTCAGGGCCATTTTAAACAGTGAAATCATGAACAAAAGTTTGAAAGATGCACTCCAGCCTATGAAAGAACACTTGTTTACAGTAGGAGAGCTGAGACAAGAAGGCAGAGCATTTGACTTCAGCACGTCTGGCAACTCAAAAGTTTTCACTGCTCTGCACGTGTCTGCAAATGACTGTCAAAGTGCCACAAGTGTTGATTTTGAGGTCACAAACAAATTTTAGTCAATAGATGAAATCACAAAGAAGGAACTTGCAAATAATGAGGATCATTATCTGTCTTATTTGCCCTAAGGCAGAGGCCTCATATATTGCTCACCTCATGCCAAGTCTATTAGTTTGCTAGGGTTGCCATAACAAAATACCACAGATGGGGTGGTGTAAACAACAGACATTTATTTTTCCACAGCTCTGGAGGCTGGATATCTGAGAGCAAGGTGTTCACAGGTTTGCTTTTCCTGAAGCCTCCCTCATCGCTTAGCAGACGGCCACCTTCTCACTGTGACCCCACACGGCCTTTCCTCTATCTGCGCATGTCTGTACTCACATTTCCTCTTCTTATAATGATACCAGTCATATTGGATTAGGGCCATCCCAATGACCTCATTTTAATTTAATTGCCTCAATAAATTTTATCTCCAAATATAATCATATTATGAGTTACCAGGGATTAGGACTTCAATATATGAAGTCAATATATGAATGGCAGGGGGTTGTGGTGGGGCGGGGCTGGGGGAGGGGGAAGGCGGGGTCGGACAGTTCAGCCCATAATGCATTTCTTTATTTTTTGACAGGGTCTCACTCTGCTGCCCGGACTGGAGGGTAGTGGCACGATCAAGGATCACCACAGCCTCAAACTCCTGGGCCAAGTGATCTTCCCTCCTCATCCTCTTGAGTCGCTGGGACTACAGGTGCACACCACCATGCCCAACTAATTTTTAAAAATTTTCAGTATAGATAAGGTATCGACATGTTGCCCAGGCTGGTCTCTAACTCCTGGGCTCAAGAGATCCTCCTATCTTGGCCTCCCCAAAGTACTGGGATTACAGGCATGAGCCACCATGCCCAGCCCCATAACACATCTCTATTCATTGCTTTTCTTCATGCTTCATTTCCTTGAAGGCTTGGACTTCTCAAAAGCATTCTTCAAGTTATGCTTCTTGGGGGTGTGTGTGTGTGTGTGTGTGTGTGTGTGTGTGTGTGTCTCCTTCTGTTCTTTTAAAATGGCTTTTGAAATCCAAGCCAATCAGGACTTTCTCCCCTTTAATTCATTATATCCCCTTTAAATTCATTATAACAAGTTACGATATATAATTAGGATTGACTTTTAGAGACTGCTGTCCTTCCTGAGTCTTATAAAATTCCCTTTTGGAGCCTCTGGCCAGGGGATCAGATCCCTTATACAGTTTCAGTGCATCCTTAAATTTTATTAGGCAGGTATCAAGAATCCCACAGAATTCCATCCAAGCCTCCCTATCACGCCCCTCACCTGCCATTCTAGGCTTTCCTCTGACCCCACGCTCTGGAACACCTCTATGTGTCCCATATGTGAACACAAGGATTGTTATCCCAGTTTCAGGCCTTTGTTCTCACCACCCTTTCCACCTAGAATCCTCTTCCTCTCCATCTCTTCCGGTTGGAATCCTCCCAACTTACCAACGAACGCTTTGTCTAAATGTCAGCCCTTCTATGAAGTTCCCCCTGCATTTGAGACTTCATTCTCCCTCTCAAGAGCAACAACCACTCTCAGCTCTGTGAAGCTTACCACATTCTACCTCGAAATAGTTGTGTACACATCTGATATCCCTTGGTAAGTTGTAAGTGCCTTGGAACCTAGGGCCGTGTGATTCCTCATTGCATCCCCACACCACTGAGTATAGTCCCTAATAGGTTATTAGCAAGTGTTTTTAAAGCAGATATGCACTGCTATTAGAATTTGAATTTAAATTAGGTAAATACAGTTGAAATCCCTTAGGACTCTTCTATCTTGCTTTCCTGCCAATTTTGTGATAGCTATTAGAAAATCACCATCCACATCTGCCATCTGGCTGATTTAATGTCAATTCGCACAGGATGTCATATTTCCGCCTCTTCCCCCTTAGTCCTACCCAAATGTTCTCCAATATGCTTCCACTGCCCAGGCAGCACTTTACTCCTCCTTTGTATACAACTCACTCAGAAGTAGACCTGGAGGTGGAGGGAACACCAGAACAGAAGCAAAAGAAGTGAAACAGGCCAGAAAGGGCAGTCAATAAAAAGGACACAATACACTGTTGGTGGGAGCATAAATTACTTCAACCATTGTAGAAAGCAGTGTGTCAATACCTCAAAGAGCTAAAAACAGAACTACCATTCAACCCAGCAATCCTACTACTGGGTATATACCCAAAGGAATATAAATCATTCTACCATAAAGACACCTGCACACATATGTTCACTGAAGCACTATTCACAATAGCAAAGACATGGAATTAACCTAAATGTCCATCAATGGTGTAGTGGATAAAGAAAATATGGTACATATACACCATGAAATACTACACAGTCATAAAAAAGAATGAGATCAGGTCCTTTGCAGGAACATGGATGGAGCTGGAGGCTATTATCCTTAGCAAATTAATGCAGGAACAGAAAACCAAATACTGTGTGTTTTCACTTATAAGCGAGAACTAAGTGATGAGATCACATGAACACAAAGATGAGAACAACAGACACTGGGGTCTACTTGAGGGTGGTGGGTGGGAGGAAGGAGAGGAACAGAAAAAAACAACTACTGAGTACTGGGCTTAGCACCTGGGTGACGAAATAATCTGTACAACAAACCTCCATGACACAAGTTTACCTATATAACAAACCTGCACGTTTATCCCTGAACTTAAAAGATTTTTTAAAAGGTTGCTAGGCAACCATGCTGATTGGCAGCACATGCCCCTGTTATTCCACCTGGTGGTGGAAGCAGCACCTACTCATTGGCTCTGGAGTCAGAATGGCTGGAAGCAGCAGCAAAGGGCACTTCACTGACGTAGGATTCCCATTAATCTAGATGCAAAAGCAAGTTTCTTCAGGTAAAACTTTGGGAAATGGTGCAAAACCATTGCTTTAAAACTATCTTACTCAAAGGTCAAGGTGATGGCAGCTTTTGGAGACAGTTAATTCCTATGTAGCAGTGCACACAGGCAAGAGGAAAGTTACCTTCCAGAGAAAGCCTTCTGGCACACAGACGCAGACATTGGCAGACAGACACATGCTAGAGCTGCTGGGCTGGAGCACAATGAAATGGCAAGATTCAAGGGCTATGGGCGAGAGCGTGCTGGTAAATGTGTAACAACCGCCCTTCTGGGGCAAGACACTCTGGTTTATGGTGTTTTATAAATACTACCAAATCCCACCATGGTGGATTCTAAGCTTCCAACTAGCTCACCGGACACTGAACTGGGAAGGACAACACAGCAGCATACTGTTAGCCCACACAGAGTATTTTCCCCATACAGACACAGGACACATAAACAATAGTAAAAGGTAGTAAGACAATTAGGAAGTGATGAGTTTTGAGTATGCATTACCTTTGTTTTTGAGATAATTTAATTATAATATTGCATAATTTAATGTTTACTAATTACCATTTAACAACTGGCTTGCAAAATTCCTGAAAATTTAACCAATGGCATTCATGAGCTAATCAAATATGAGAGGGCACTAAAATAGGTGTTCTTTTTGAAAATGTACCCTTTTGGCCTGGCATAGTCGCTCTTGCCTGTAATGCCAGCACTTTGGAAAGCCAAGGCAGGAGGATCACTTGAGCCCAGGAAGGAAGGAAGGGAGGGAGGGAGGGAGGGAGGGAAGAAGGGTGGATAAGGAAGGGAAGGAAGGGTGGTAAAGGGAAGGGAGGGAGGAAAGGGAGGCAGGCAGGCAGGCAGTCAAGAAGGAAGGCCTTTCTATGCTGTATTCCAACCATGCCTTCTATCCTACCTGTGAGGCAACAAGCAGAACCGTCGAAAAGCCCAGGTTGCCTAAGAGCTAGTTAGAGATGGGTCCACAATTTTGCAACAGAAGAAGATGTACTCAAGTTCAGCCTCCCAAAGAATGGGGGTCTTCCTCCCCCTGTGGGGCTTGCAACACTCTCTGGGCCCCAAAGTTTCCAGAGGCTGGACAGGCTAACTTTCCAGACAACTCAGGTTTCTGACCACGTGGCCCCATGCAGACTGATTATTTCCCCACTGACAAAACTGTTTTGTTTTGTTTTTGTTGTTGTTTTCCACTTTCTCAATAAACAGAGAGAACCATAGGGGAAGGGAGGGTTCCTTTGCTAAAACACAGACACACACCAAGGGTTCTGTGGCACACTGATCCCTGCTCACCTTTCCATGAGATGATGATAAACAGCCAAATACCTTCTGTTTTTGTTGCTTCTTGTTCTTTAAGTGTTCTCAACAGTGCCTATTTGTGCATCCATACCATGACACTGTGGAATTTGTCCCAAATCTTTTTAGGACAGTTGGTGATCACAAAGTGACCCATGTTGCATGACACTTCCAAGTATCAATAATATCTAGGAGTACTGTCTTGTATAAAAATTTGATATTCACTCTGGGTATCTTTCCCACTGTGGTTCTTTCTACTTTATACCTGGTGTCCTCCGTAAAATCTCTTTTTTGTTTTTTCAGATTATCTAGGCATTTGTCTCCCACTTCCTCATATTCAGTGAGAATCGCATGCCTGCCAGACACATTATTTCTTGTTTCATGAGATATACTTTATCCTTTGCCAGGAGCCCATTATTCTTATAGCTTAAGCCATAGCCAGAAACCCAAATCCTATTTTTCAGTACTTATCTATGTAACCAGATGATCATATCCTATATCCCCCTTTCACTTCCAAATTTAGCTTTCAAAGATAGTCCAGCTTCCCAGCCTCAGAATCACAACTTCCAAGGCTGATATGGAGGGTCCATGTAATCATTGTGTTCATCAAGCACCTTAAACTAAAACATATTGTGCCCCCACACTGATAGACAATGAATAGCATCTCCTCCTGTTGCTAGGCAACCATACTGATTGGCAGCATATGCTCCTGTTATTCCACCTGGTGGTGGAAGCAGCACCTATTCACTGGCTGTGGAGTCAGAATGGCTGGCAGCAGCAGCAAAGGGCACTTCACTGACGCAGGATTCCCATTAATCTAAAGGCAAAAGGGATTCCAGAATGGTATGAGAAGAATGTTCACCTCATCTGCTCTAGGTGAGAATCACAGTCTTTGACGACAGAACCATACTAGGAAGGATCTCACACAGGAGAGCACTTTAACCTATATACTAACCTAGACATTTAAATAGAACAACTAGCAGCTAAAGTACAGAGTCACAGACATCTCCAATCACTGTGGCTACACAAGAAAAGCCATCAGACTAACATGTTTCTTTAGCACAAGACCTGGAACCAAGTGCTCCGTAAATGTTTGGTGAATAAGTGAATGAAATTTCTCTGTATCCCAAGTATTTGTGTTGAAGTACATTCCAGTTTCTGGAATCTCCTGGGTTTTAGTTGGTCTGTAATCATATTTTACAAGTGATCAAATGTGCATATGTTTTGCCTAAATACTGCTGCATTTCTTCCCTCAACCCCCATTCACTTTTCAGTCAATTCTAAAGTAAACTTCCATCTCAAATGGTCCACTAGAACAGCTCTCACTAAGGTTACTAATGACCTCCATGGTGCTAAATTCAACTGCATTTTCATTCTCATCTTACTTGACTCCTCTGTCCCAGTCTACTCTCTTCTCTTCGCTTCCATGAGCCTCATTTTTTTTTTCCTGCACAACTGGAAATTCCTTCTTGTCTTTTATTGGCTGATACCTCCCAACTCTAAAGGCCAGTATTATTTAAGACTCTGTCCTAGGCCCTCTTCCACTCCTATTATATTCCTACTTCCAGGCAGTTGCAGCATCTTACATACCATCTACATGCCAATGGATCCCAAGTCTCCTTCCTTTAAGCTCCAGCTTAGCTCCCTGTAAGACCAGTAAGACCAGACGTGTACTTGACATCACCACTTGGATGTCTCAATGACATTCAAATTCAACTTGCCTAAACCTCAATACATAATTCATTTATGTAACATACTTACTGAGTACCTACTGTGTGCCAGGCACTGTTCCGGAGTTCAGAGACATCAGTGAGTAAGACTGTGCCCCGACCTTACGGGGCATAAAAACACCCTCTATTCCCCCACTCCCAATTTGATCCTTTCTCAGTATTCCTCACCTCCCTGTGGGGCACAGCTGTTCAAGCAGGTGCAAAACCCAACTTCTGCAATCACCTTTAACAAGTCTTTGTCTCAGTCTTCCCACCCTCAGCCACATCCATCCTAATACTGCCAATTTTATCTCTTAAATACATCTGATGTTGGTCCAAGTCTCAAGTCTGTTTATCTCCTCTATTCCCTCCCTATTCATCTTGCATGACTTGCTTCAATGGCTTTTTTTGTTTGTTTGTTTGAGATAGAGTCTCACTTTGTCACCCAGGCTGGAGTGCAGTGCAAAATCTCAGCTCACTGAAACCTTTACCTCCTGGGTGCAAGCAATTCTCGTGCCTCAGCCACACAACTAGCTGGGATAACAGGTGTGTGCCACCATGCCTAGCTAATTAATGTATTTTTAGTAGAGATGGCATTTCCCCATGTTGGCCAGGCTGGTCTTGAACTCCTGACCTCAAGTGATCTGCCTGTCTCAGCCTCCCAAAGTGATGGGATTACAGGAGTGAGCCACTGTGCCCAGCCTGACTTCTAACTGGTGTTTCAATGTTCACTCTAGTGTGCCTCTTCACACAGCAGCCACAGTGGTCTTTTCAAAAGGTAAATTTGATCATGGGACTCTTCTTCCTCATTCATACCCCCAGGTTAAAACCTCTCATTCCCTTCTATTTATTCCTTAGATGTAAGACAAAATTCTCAGCAATGGCCTACAAATCCTTGCTTACTGTTCAGCCTCATCTTGAACAATATATGCCCTCATTGTTCTATCCACACTTACCTTTTCTCTACCCCAACACTGTACCTATCTATCTGCTGTTTCTTTTACTGGGAAATTCCTACACACACACACACCCGCACACACATATACACACACACTCACGCACACCTTCCTGGTAAAATTCTATTTCTTATGCAGTCACAGCAGGTAAGACTTCCCTAACTTTCCATGTGTTCATTCAGTTTACAACTATATTGTTTGCTCTGAACTATTTCCAAGGATATCTGTTAACCAATGAATGTTATCAAAAATCAGCATAAGATACTTCTAGATAATCTTTTATTTCATTTGTTCTTTTAAAAAAAGATTGCCTACCATGTTCACCTTGAGCTTCTTCGAAAATTTTAAGCTCTTTTTCCCCTGTGGTTTTAAATATCTTTTTCATCTTTATTTTACCCTCCTTATGGATTTTTTAGTGTTTATTGTCCTTAGCCTTAAATCTGCTTTTGTAAGTGAAGGCATATACAAATAAAATAAATATATGAAAATATCTGATGGAAGTGGGCACACAATAGATGTTTAATTAATCAATTCATTAGAAGAAAGAAAACTTGGTCTCAAATCACCTCTCACACTAACTTCACTAGAAAGATCAATTTATCTTTAAAATAAGAAGACTAGAGACTGCAGTTTGGAGGCCTACAGGTTAATGTGTCCCACAAACATGTTTTGTTGGGACAGCACAGTGTTTGAATAAACTTTAAAACCTGATGCCTTTAGGCTGGGTTTATACTTTCTAGTTTGTGTAGTCACTATCACTTACCCCTGATAAGGTCATATGGATATCGTTGGCCTTGGAAGGTATTTGGATTTGAGGATCTAAAGGATGATATGATCTTGAAGGTCTAACTGTGAAAACCATGTATGTCTTTGTTGTGTGAGAAAAATTTATGAAATGATGGGAGAAAACTGGATTTAGCTAACATCGAAATGCAAAGCAAAGAATAACAGGTAAAACTCAGTCAATGTCCAGGTACTCTCAACAACAGAGAATATTCTGGAAAATTTATTTACAAAAGAGAAAAGAATAGTTTAATGTTTATAACATCTGGAGATCAGAATTCTGACATAGAAATTAAAACAAACATGTTAAAACGGTCTCATCATAATAAGCTCAGAACTGCAGGTTAGTTGCTCGTGTAACACAAGACACAGCACAATCTGCCAGTCCTGGCAGCCTCTGCTCACTAACCAGGCTCAGGATAAACACCAGAAGCAAATGGAGATATATCTGACAATGAAACACAGATCTTTCACCCCATCCCCACTAACCTTCACTTTTGTGAATGAATTTTTTTATTTTATTAAAAGTCCACTGCCTTCATGGAAAAGCCACTTTAGAAAAACCCTAGTTCCTGGCCGGGCATGGTGGCTCACGCCTGTAATCCCAGCACTTTGGGAGGCCAAGGTGGTCGGATCACTTGAGGTCAGGAGTTCGAGACCAGCCTGGCCAACAAGGTAAAACCCTGCCTCTACTAAAAATACAAAAATTAGCCAGGTGCAGTAGCACGTGCCTGTGATCCCAGCTACTGAGGAGGCTGAGGAAGGAAGGAGAATCGCTTGAACCCAGGAGGCGGGGGTTGCAGTCAGCCAAGATTGTGCCATTGCATTCCATCTCAAAAAAAAAAAAAAAAAAGAAAAAGAAAAACCCTACTTCCTGAAATTATTAAGGCTTCCTATATTTTATGTCTCTCAGACAAGTTTTTAAATACATAATATACTTCTAAAGACTGAGAAACAACCTTAATATCAAAATTTTTTCATATACTGAATAGCCAACTATAAAACCTTTGATATAATTTTTATTTTACTTATAATCCTTAAATTTCACATTGTATTTCTCAAAAGGTGAAAAAATGATCTAAAACCTTGCCCAATCCTATTCTCCAAATAGGAAATATTATAAATATGGATGTGCAAATTTCTAATAACTGAATTATCTAATTATGTTGTGTTTCACTGATTCAAATACATAGTATCTTCCAACATCATTTATTTTCCAGATACAGGAATAGAGGTCTGACCCTCTTGAATAAATGAGTCACCACATTAAGACCACAGTCATCTGTGAGGAAACAGTGTGCCAATTAGACATGTCAATTAAGACTCAAATCTCACCTGGATCTATCTAGAGCAGCTTTTGGGAGATGATTTTTCTCCAAAACAGTTATACAGATGCTTTGAAAAAGGTGGTCATGAAGGGAAAACTTATTTCATTACTTTACAAATTTTTATGAGCTAAAAAAGACATTCTCCTAAAGTTTCACAAGCTTTTTTTTTTTTTTTCTCTCTGAAACAGAATTTCATTCTTGTTGCCCAGGCTGCAGTCCAATGGCGTGGTCTCGGCTCACCGCAACCTCTGCCTCTTGGGTTCAAGTGATTCTTGTGCCTCAGCCTCCCAAGTAGCTTGGATTACAGGCACCCGCCACCATGCCTGGCTAATTTTTTCTGTATTTTTAGTAGAGACAGGGTTTCACCATGTTGGCCAGGCTAGTCTTGAACTCCTGACCTCAGGTGATCAGCCCACCTCAGCCTCCCAAAGTTCTGGCATTACAGGTGTAAGCCACTGTGCCCAGCCATAAAGTTTTATAAGCTTTTATATTCCAAATAAATTAAAGAAAATAAGTAAGGAATAACTTCGTAGAGATTCGATAGAAAATAAATAGAAAAATAAAGCAACATGTCTAATGAACATATAAAAATATACTAACCTCATTAACAATGAAAGCAAATCCAAAACAGTAGTCAGATAAAAATTTTTGCCTATCAAAAAGGCTAAGATAAATACAAGCAGACACAAACACACACACATATATACACATGCACACCATGCACATATGATGAAATGAACCAGCATTAGAATATGAGCATTCATGAACAGTGGTGGGTTGGTATAACCATTCTGTGTGTACTTTGTCAATATACATCAAGACCTTTAAAATATTCATGCTCCTTGATCTAGGAATTATACTTCTACATATATATCCTAAGGAAATAATCAAACACACAGCCAGAGATTTATGTTCAATACTATATACCACAATGCCATTTACAATAATGAAAAGCTGGAACAGCCTAAATGTTCAATGTCCAAAGGATGGTTATATAAATTATTGTACAATCACAGAGGATCTATCATGTAGCCATTAAAAAGCTTGCTTGTGAGAGATACGTACTAATGTGGTAAATATTTGACAATAAAATATTAAGTGGAAAAAGTAGGAGACCAAATTCTATGTAATGGTAGGATCCAATTCTGTTTAAAAGTATATTTATACATGTTCTGCTTGTTGAACTAGATGAACGTTATATGGGTCTGTTTAGTTAGTGAAAACTCAACAATCTGTACCTGTATGTTATCTATTATTTTTCTATATCCATGATATACATTAAGAAGCCATTTGTTAATGGTTGATTTATGTTTTATACATATACCCAGTCCAAAAAAACGGGAAGAAATATGAACAGAAAATCATTTTAATCTTCCCAGTATTTGCCTTGGTAATTTACTGGAGTTGGAGGAAGGCTCATATGGAAAGCAAAAGGGCTCCAAGACCAAGCTTCACTACTTATTGGCTGGGTTGCCTAGGGCTACATGACCTCTTTGAGTTTCATTCTCCTTATCTGTAAAAGCGGGTTACTGTGATTCAGGAATTAAATAAAACGATTTATACGAATTTTTTTAGAAGGCTGTCTGGTCCATTATTATGAGTAATTGAAGACATATGACACTTCTGTGTTCAAACTATCAGATTTGTTATTACAGCCTTAGAACTACCATACAACGGGCCTTAAGTTCTTGTCAAGAATGTGGTTACTGAAAGCAATCACTAAAAACACAAAGTATACTGTACTACAGCATCAACCTCCTGTCCTGCAACGATCTCTGCTGTGCAGCAGCTGCTATCCTTTCCATACCCCCTTATGTGGACTCCCCAAGCTCTTTCCCTGCAGCACCCAGTAGAGTTCCAGGGCTGGCCTGGGAGCACCTTGAGGCATAAACCTCTCATATCCCTGATAAAATAAGTAAATCTGAAACCTGAAAGGAACCAAATTGCCTTAATTTGCTTCCAGATTCAATAAAATTGCTTCCTTTTGTGGTGGATTGGCTGGGTGATTGCTTGGACAATGGATTCAGAGAAGAGATAACTGAAACCAAAAGTTTCCACAGTTATTTTGTTAATGAAATACTCTTATGAGATATCAGCTGTGAGTACTATTTCCTTCCTTTGTTATGCTTTTGCCTACTTTCTAACATTTTGAAAGACATTTTGGATTCCATCCAAGCCTGGAAACTTCATTGCTAAATTAATAGTAACCTCTGATTCTAAAGGTCGAGAATGAATTGAGGTTAGCTTCTACTCAATAAATGTTCAAGGCCCAGATCTTTCTCCCCGGATGTTATTACCCCTGGGTCACCTCCCCTTCCCCTCCTGCTCCCTCACCATCAGGTTGACATGAGACTGGTACAATTTCTCTAAGACATACTATCCCCTCAGAAGAGCTCAGACTTCCATAACTGTCACCTTGGGAGGGTTTTAATGCAGCTGGAAAAAGAGAAAGATGTGTTGAAGTTTCTACTAGACTTACTCTGACCATAAATCCCAAATCCTCCTGTGTTTCCTTTAAGTGGTAGGTAAAACATTTTTAGGTAAGTGAACTTATTAAGACAAATATCAGTTGTCAAGATTGTTTGAAGGGCCTGGAAGAATACAAGCCATTTCTTTCCTCTTAAAGCAGACTGGCTTTCTCCCGCTTCGGTCAAACTCACAAGTAAAACCCCCATCTAGAGCTAACTGATTTCTTATTTGGAATATCTATTTTATTTTATTAGTCTCTATCTTCAACATACCTAGTCAAATGAAAATTATTTTTCATGTATTAAAATAAAGTTAAATGTTTTCTAATCGTAAATTTAATGTCTACTCATTCTAAAATTTTGAAAACATTTTTAAACATTCTAGAAAAAAGATAAAATTATTTGAAATATCATCCAGAAATCACTGGTGTCAACATTCTAGTCCAAACACATCTATAAAATCATAACATTTAACAATGAACATTTGTCCACTACTTCCCTGGTAATCAAAGAGCTGGTGACTTTCTGAAACTAAAAAGTTACAAATGAGGCTATGAGTAAACTGGTAACATCATCAGACTGTTTCAGGGATCCGCAGAACACTAGGCCACTGTGACAAACAGAGAGAACTTGCAAGACATCCGTATCTCTTTAAATAAAACTGACATGTACATCATGATGTCAAAATACTATATTATCATTATATTTACTATATAACAAATTATATGTAATTACTAATACATTAAGTATTAGTATAGTTTTAAGACTTAAAATACAATTTGATTTACTGTATTTTACACACTCCATACATTTTCATAAAGCAAAAATTAAATTTATGCCTATAAACTTATTAAGAGATACTTTTTTAAATTAACATCAATCACCTCGCATACTTATAATTTTGTGGTGAGAACATTTAAAATCTGCTAACAGCAGTTTTCAAGGATACAATAATTATTAGTTACAGTCACCACGCTGTATAGTAGATCTCCAGAATTCATTTATCCTGTCTAACTGGAACTTTGTACCCATTAACCAACATCTTCCACTCTCCCCGACAATCCCTTGGCAACCCCCATTCTATTCTCTGCTTCTGAGTTTGAATATTTTAGGGTACATATATAAATGAGTTCATAGAGTATTTGTCTTTCTGTGTCTGGCTCATTTACTTAGCATAATGAGGGACACATTTCCTAGCTCAGTGATTCTCAAAGTGTGGTCTACAGAACACTTTTAAAGAAATCAATTAGGGGACTTCTTAGTAATGCACATTTTCAACCCTTACCAAAAATCTAAGAAGCAGAATTCCCAGCAGAATGTGGCAGTGGCAGAGAGAAGACCCAGGGAATCTGCATGTTTAACAGGCATTCAAAGAACTCTTGGCTGGGTGTGGTGGCTCACTTCTGTAATCCCAGCACTTTGGGAGGCCCAGGCGGGAGGAGGATCACAAGGTCAAGAGATTGAGACCATCCTGGCCAACGTGGTGAAACCCCATCTCTACTAAAAACACAAAAATTAGCTGGGTGTGGTGGTGTGCACCTGTCATCCCCACTATTCAGGAGGGCTGAAGCAGGAGAATCGCTTGAACCCAGGAGGTGGAGGTTGCAGTGAGCCGAGATTGCACCACTACACTGCAGCCTGGGCGACAGAGAAGACTCCATCTCAAAAAAAAAAAAAAAAAAAAAAAAATCTTAAAAGTGCTAAAGTTGGAGAACCACTGCTTTGTTTCTTAGTAAACAACCACCAACCAGGATTGTCTCCAGAATCAAAACTCAAAGAACCATTTATACTTTTTGGTGTCACTGTACAGACATGGCCAGAAATAAGTGCACACTGAAAGGATTTATTGAAGACAACGACTTTCTTCTAAATTGAATACAATAAATAATGTGATGTGATAAGAATCATATCATTGCAAACCTAGTTTTCTCTCTCAAAATAGAAAAGCTGCTCCCTTGCTAGAAAGAAGGCAAGTTTAGCCTTGGTCATAGTGGATATAAGAGGGGTGGGTACCAAGTTGGAGATAAGATAGGACACCACTGGTATTAAAATTGTGACAGCTGCCCTGAGCCAGAAACACATTTACATCCTGACCACCAACCTGTTAGAATAACCATGTAAAGCTTTGTGCAGGAGATTTAATGAAGGGGGAAACCATGATGTTTAGTGGCACAACACGGAAATTTAATGAGACCTTCTTGAGGCTGTACTCAAATTTGATGTGCAAATTTGGGGAGAATAGACTCCTGAGGACTAACTATACCCTCCAGAGAAGTAAGTGTTATGTGAGTTCACAAAACTTAAATCTAAAAAGCTCCACTTAGAAGTAATGAGCACGGGCGCGGTGGGTCCCGCCTATAATCCCAGCATTTTGGGAGGCAGAGGTGGGTGGATCACTTGAGGTCAGGACTTTGAGATCAGCCTGGTCAACATGGTGAAATCCTGTCTCTACTAAAGATACAAAAATTAGCTGGGTGTGGTGGCAGGTGCCTGTAATCCCAGCTACTGGGGAGGCTGAGGCAGGAGAATCACTTGAACCCAGGAGGCAGAGGTTGCTGTGAGCTGAGATTATGCCACTCTGCACTCCTGCTTGGGGAATGGAGCAAGACTCTGTCTCAAAAAAAAAATATATATATATATAGGAAATTACTAGTTTCCCCGTAACATCCACAGATAACTGTTCCCTTGAAATTTGGAGTCCTAAGATAATGATGAACCTGGTCGGACTGGTTTAAGGCTTCAGCACCACACAGTAGCCAAGCCAGACCTCTAGGGATTTGATGGCTACAGTAGGACTGGAGATCAAACAGGGGCTGGAACTCCTAGATGAACCTACTGTCTCCAGAAACTTGAGAAACCCTTATTGCAGGGGAATGGAGAAAAACCTGTGTGGCAAACTAGACCAGTGGCCCTATAGTAGCGGTAGCAGTAATTCTTATTGATCAATAAATTAATTAACAAACCATAAGAATAAGAAGAAACCATAAGAAAAAACTATGGTTTTTTTTCTACAGAGAAGTGCTAGACGTGTGGAGGATAGTAGGTAAACAGTGACTGGGACTCCCAGGCCAAATTTCTAACCTTACTAAGCCCAGAGGAGGAAGAACACTCTGACACTGTGTTCTCCTTGGAAGACATACTGTCTTTGGTCCTTTGCCAAGGGATAGAGAAGCCAAGTCCAGTTCAAGGAAGGGTGATATAAGTCAGGAATGGATACACTACATTGGATTACATCAGGACCATTAAGGAGCCCTCTGACTTCTTCCTTTGATGGTGTTATTCTGGGCTGAGAAGAAAAAGGAGAGGATGCCCATCTTGTAAGTAAGGTCTTAGGAAGCCAGCTGTACTATAGCTATGCCTCTGTCTCTTGAAAATGAATCCCTGACTGACAAAATTCTAGCAGGTGCACAGCAGTAGGTTGCCAGGTCATGGCTGAGTTGGCTTCCAATGTGGCAAGCTGAGCCAAAAATGGGGATCTTCAGCCACTCATGCCTGGTGTTTTGTAGACTGGGATGTGAGTAAAGAATCCACTGAAGACTCTGACACTGGCTAAGCTTTGGGTGTTTGATATGGCTCCAGGCTGTTTTGGTTTGGGATGACAGAGCTAACCAGTACCTTCGTGACCCCATAATCCCTTTACCAAAGCCCTTGGAGGGACAATCTGTCATGCTTGCTCCCTGAGAAGTAAAAAATCCCAGTCTCCAGGTATGTTATTAAAAACAACAACAACAAAAACACCTATGGACTTCCTTGTAGTTCTACCTGGCAGTGCCTCCAGTCCACTTGCAAAATACAATTACAAGACAAACTGTGACAAGAGTTAAACAACTCACAGAAAGAGAAAACAAGCTACAAATAACAAGAATCTCTGCATTACATGGCAAATACTGGGAGCTCTCAGAGGGAGCTCTCAAAAGACTGACAAGGGGAAAGAACAGCAGGAGAAAATTGACCAATGTGAGAAAGACCTTCACCTAACCCAACCCCTGCCAAAGAAATCCTGTCATTTTATTCCCTTACCTAGGATCAGTCTTGACCATGAACACTCATAATCCATTATTTCAGGGATTACACTCCTGATTCTCTAGACCTCGCAGACACTTTCCAACAGCTGATCCTAATCTGTAAAGAAAACAAGTTCTCAACTGTAATATTATTTTGGCCTTCAAATCTGATTCAGTTTACCCCCTCCCAAAGACAGATGAACCTCCAGGCCTTCACGTATGGTCCCCCCTGCAGAGAATGCTCTTCCTTCTAGCTGTTCCTCTGGCCAACAAGCCACATCATACTTGCTTTTCCTCAGGGAAGAGTTCCCTAATCCCCTCAACCAGGTTACAAACTCCATTAAATATTCCCTCAAAACCTCACACTCCTCCTGCTGAGCACCTACCAGGCTGTAATCAAATAATTATTTGAGTATAATCATGAGCCATATAAAGACATTTTGGCCAGTGATGGACATCACATATGGCAATGATCCCCTAAGATAATATCATATGTTTACTGTACCTTTTCTACATTCAGATATGTTTAGATATACAAATATTTACCATTATGTTACCATTGCCTCTGGTATTCAGTCAATAATATTCTGTGCAGGTTTATGGCTTAGGAGCAACAAGGCTAGACTATACAGCCTAGGTGTTTCGTAGGCTACACCATCTAAGTTTGTAAGTGCAGTACACTCTGATGTTCACAAAATGACAAAATTGCTAATGACACATTTCTCAGAATGTATCCCCATTGTTAAGCAATGTGTGGCTGTGATTATTTGTTCAATCTCTAAATCTCTCAAAGTCAAAAAAGCTTCATGAGGCACTGACTGTGTTTGCCTTGTTCACTGTTACTGTTCTCCCAGTGCTGAGCACATAATAGGTGCTCAATAATATCTACTTAATGATAGTGGAACACCTAAATATTGAAATCAATGTAAGTTATTGTAAGGTACTTTTACTTATTAAAACTTATTAAAACTGGCCGGGCGCGGTGGCTCAAGCCTGTAATCCCAGCACTTTGGGAGGCCGAGACGGGTGGATCACGAGGTCAGGAGATCGAGACCATCCTGGCTAACACGGCGAAACCCCGTCTCTACTAAAAAATACAAAAAAAACTAGCCGGGCGAGATGGCGGGCGCCTGTAGTCCCAGCTACTCGGGAGGATGAGGCAGGAGAATGGTGTAAACCCCGGAGGCGGAGCTTGCAGTGAGCTGAGATCCGGCCACTGCACTCTAGCCCGGGCGACACAGCGAGACTCCGTCTCAAAAACAAAAAAAACAAAAAAAACAAAAAAAAAAAACCTTATTAAAACTATGCAAACTTAACCTCAACTACTACTTTTTAAGATAATTATGGCTTAAAATGTTTAACAGATAAACCTTTAATTTTTCATTCCGCTATAGTTTATGAAACATTGAACCAAAAAAAGGTGAGAAGTTCAATTTAGTATTTACCTAAAGTAAAATGAATCATTTTGTAAACTGGGTCTGCAATTTAAAATGGTAACTAAGTAGTTCTATAGTGACCATGGCTTCAGTTAAATAATATCCAATCAAGGCAAGATATAAGTATTAAACATTCATGAACTGCTCAGAATATTATGAATTAATCAGCACTTCCTCATTTAAATGTTTAATATTTAATGCTAGTGCTTCCACAGTCTCTTGGAATTATTACACTTTACTATGTCTCTTACAACTGAATAACAATAGAGTTGCTACATACTTTCTTAGAATTCTGGTTATGGAATCCACAGTGATCTGTATATTGGAGGAGAACATGATTGTAATGCATTAAGCTTTTGATGAAATTCTCAACACATTTGTCTCAGATGCAAAAAGATAATAAAAAACACTCATGATAAGCAGAAGTAAGTGCTTTTGCAATGTGATTGCCTTTCATCCATGATGAATGATTTGTAGCAGCTTACTAAAAATCTGGTTTTCATGAACTCCCCTAGACAAATGTAAGTGGTATGCTAAAGGCATTTTAGGCAGTACAAAGTATTAGTGTTGGAATGTTAGTCTAGTAAATCTTCTAAACACTAGCTGTGGAAATAATAGGATAATATCCCCCCAAATGAATTCACCCATTCCAAGTCCTCTCAGGCATCTTAAAACTAATGTTGGCATTTAAAAATTCAACAGCAGCCATAATGCTTTATTCTTACATATATCTCATCATTCAAAAGTCTCAAGGAAATTAACTGTGACTCATTATGCCTTACAAAATATTCAGTTATTTTCACCCTAGCAGGGAAGTACCTTTGTGCATCAGATACAAAACAGTGGTGACTGTTACAGGTTGAATTGTGGTTCCCTTCAAAGCAATCATATGCTTAAGTCTTAATCCTCAATACTCAGAATGTGATGTTAGTTGGAGGTAGGGTCTTTACAGAGGTAAACACGTTAAAGTGAGGTCATTAGGGTGGATCCTAATTCAATAAGACTGATATCCCTAGAAAAAGACAAATGTTAGATCTAATGACAGACATGCATAAAAGGAATGCAATATGAAGAAACATATGGAAAAGATAGCCATCTACAAGCCAAGGAAAAAGGCCTGGAATAGATCACTCCCTCATTTATTGTCTCACAGCTCTAGAAGAAATCCCTCTGGGGATTTCGGACTTCTATCCTCTAGAGCTGTGAACCAATAAATTTCTGTTATTTAAGCCACCCAGTTTGTAATACTTTGTTACAGCAGTCCCAGCAAGTGAATACAGTGACATAGTAAAATGTTGTGTGTTACAACATAAATATTCCATTCATAAAATACAAAAATTATATTTCCCAGTACAGCTGCAATCTGACTCTAGTGCATATATGAGAAATTATCTTATATTATTAAATATTACCCCTTACAATGTCAATCATGCTTAGGAGAATTATAGCTGCAATGGCATTTGTTCCTCTGAAATGTCTAACTTTTTCACACTGATACAGATTTTTAGTATGAAATGATCTTTTGCCTTCTTTAAAATAAGCCAATTTCTGTCTATATATATAGCAAAACTACAACAAAGAAAAAGGTATAAAACATAATCATTTTCATCAGATGAATAACACTACTTTTGTTTCAGTAATGAAAATTCAGAACAGATAAACAAAGGCACAACAAGCATATTTACAAATACATTGATGTCCAGCACTGTTAGTGCCTATAACCATTATAATCACTAGTGCAATAAGAATATTCAATACAACACGTGAAACATCTGTAAACATTTAATACCTACTTGTATTTTGTTTAGATGCCTTGTGCTACATTTTCGTAACTAGAATCACATTCTAGCTGCTGGTGAACACACACACACATGCACACACACATATACTTTCATTATATAATCAGTATACTTATGTATGTCTATTTTTCATCCTATCTCAATTCATCTTTTAAAAATAATTTGGGGCCGAGCATGGTGACTCACGCCTGTAATCCCAGCACTTTGGGAGGCCAAGGCGGGTGGATCACCTGAGGTCAATACATGGAGACCATCCCGGCCAACACGGTGAAACCCCGTCTCTACTAAAAATACAAAAATTAGCTGGGCGTGGTGGCACACACCTGTAGTCCCAGCTACTTGGGAGGCTGAGGCAGGAGAATCACTTGAACCTGGGAGGCGGAGGTTGCAGTGAGCTGAGATGGTGCCACTGCACTCCAGTTTGGCAACAGGGTGAGACTCCATCTCAAATAATAATAATAATTTGGGGATTTCACATCAGGCTTGCATAAATTAAAATATACAATTCAAGCCAGACAATGTGGTTGATGTCTGTAATCCTGGCATTTTGTGAGGCGTGGGTGGGCAGATTACTTAAGCCCAGGAATTTGAGACCAGCCTGGGCAATACGGTGAAATCCCATCTCTACCAAAAATACAAAAAATTAACCAGGCGTGGTGGTGCATGCCTGTAGTCCCAGCTACTCGGGAGACTAAGGTTGGAGAATCAACTGAGCCTGGGCAGAAAATACTGCAATGAGCCTTGACCCTTGATTGCACCACTGTATTTCAGCTTGGGTGATAGAATGAGACATTGTCTCAAAAAAAAAATAAAAACCTCATATACATATATGTACACACACACACATATATGTGTACACACACATATATGTGTATACACGCAATTTCATTTTTAGTTTAAAAAGTTTTAATTCTCAAAAACATATGGGTGAAAAATCTAGAATGGGAGTATTATTTACAATAACAAATCTCTACTGAGAGAAAAGTAATTTCCCCAAGATCACATCAAGTTCAAAAGTCAAATCTGGATCAGCCTGTTGCTATGGACTAAATGTTTGTGCCTCCATCTCCAAATTTGTATGTTAAAATCCTAGTCCCCATCCAAATTTGGATTAAAACTTTGAACTTAAAAAAAAAAAAAAAAAAAAGCCCTAATCCCCAACATGATGGTATTTAGAGGTGGGGACTTTGGGAGGTAATTAGGTCATAAAGGAGGAGCTCTCACGAATGAGATTAGTGCTCTTAAAGGAAGAGGACACAAGAGAGCTTCCTTTTTCTCTCTCTCTTCCCCACACCCCCCAACCCCTGTCACCAGACACCAGAGCCGCCAGCACCTTGATCTTCTGCTTCCCAGTCTCCAGAACTGTGAGAAATACATTTTTGTTTAAGCCATCTAGTCTACAGTAATTTATTATAGCAGCAGGAACTAAGATGCCTGTTCAAATGTGAGGAAAAAAGATAATGATATCCTAGATTACAACCCTTCCTTTCATAATTGGTAGAAAATTAACTGGTATGGTTTCTCAAGAATGGAAACTCAAAAAGAACAGTTTCCTTCCTACTCTACACCTCTCACATACTCTATACTCAACATTTAATTACAAGATGCATAGTTTGTGCCTGGAAGTTCAGTGGACTGAATTTATATTTCTGTGTCAAAATGCCAAAGAAAGCAATTTACATCAAGCTTATAGCACGTATATCTTAAAGGAAACCATGTTGTCTGTTTAGTTTTGTCAGGTTGCCATAATAAAATGCCACAAACAGGGCAACTTACAAACAATATAAATTTCTTTTTCACAGTTCCAGGGGCTGGGAAGTTCCAGAGTTTTGGTGCCTGGTGAAGGCCCATTTCCTGGTTTATAGATGGGGCCTTCTCTCTGTGTCCTCACATGATGGAAGGGCTAGCTAGCTCTCTGGGGTATCTTTTATAAAGGCACTAATCCTTTATAAAGGCACTAATCCTTTCATGAAGGTTCCACACTCATGACCTAATCAACTCAAAGGCCCTACCTCCTAATACCATCACTTTGGGGATCAGGATTTTAACACACGAATTTGGGGAGGACATAAACATTCACACCACAGCACAGTTTCTACAGACATAGTCACAGTTATAATAATTAACACATTATAATTTAATGAGATTGTATATTCTAAAATAAAATTTCAAGAAATGTATAAATATAAAACTAAATTGATTCATGATACACTAAGATTATGAAAAAAAATCAGCAATATGAATTTAGTTATCCAAAAAGGTATATAAAACACTAAACCTAGATACGTTTATTTAAAGTGGTTCCTCAGCATGTGCCCATATTTATGCAAATATAGAAACTTAAGATAAATACCAAACATTTCAAGCATCAATGAAATATGACTAAGTGATTTTAATATCATCTTATCTAGTTATACATGTATTTTCTAGCCTTCTACTACCAGAATAAAATTCTAAATCTTTTAATTTTTTTACTGAAAGACATTTTATAAACAATTTTGACTTTTAAGGAACAGTTGTGATGAAGACATTTCCTTTCCAATATTGGATCATACCATGATCTATTTCTTTTTCCTTGTTAAGATACTACTGAAACATTACTGAAAATTTGTATAAATACTATTGAAATGTTGTTCAGCAAAAAAAGAATCTCCAGTGCTTTGTCACTACGACTACAGCTGTTTTTTGACGTCGTAGTTGTTTGTTTTTTGAGACGAAGTCTCGCTCTGTTGTCCAGGCTGGAGTGCAGTGGCACAGTAGCACAGTATTGGCTCACTGCAACCTCTGCCTCCCTGGTTCAAGCGATTCCCCTATCTCAGCCTCCGGAGTAATTGGGATTACAGGCGCCTGCCACCACACCCAGCTAATTTTTTGTATTTTTAGTAGAGACAGGGTTTCACCATGTTTTTTAAATGAGTGGGTCCCCCAGTCCTCTCAAATCTACCAGCAATCAGATCTACTAGAAATCTGACACCACTTGCACCAACTGCTTTATCAGTTTTCCAACTGCTAATAGTCGAGCACATTTACAAATTCATAAACAAATCACATATATATCAAGATACTGTCTTTGAATTATACTGAAACAAAATAGGAAGGAATAATATTCTAGAGATACAATATTTTGGAAGGGAAATAAATACTACTTTAATTTAAACCCTATGACTGTCTTATCATTATGGAATGACTAGTTTGTATATTGCACATATCACCAAATCAGTCCTAACAAGGCACACTTGACTGGGTGGGAGGAATGTTCATCTCCACTTTTTTCTACAGAACCCTGCTTTAAGACCTTCCTTTCACCCTAGTATGCCACCCCTCAGTGCAGCTGAGTTAGCCTGAACTTTTTAAATCAAATCTTCCAACACCCATTGCCATGAAAACATTTTCATTATGTCTTTTGTGCTGATATGATTTAGCTCTCACATTTCTAGCCTTTTGTTTTGTTTTGTTTTTTTGTTTTTATAATACAGTGTCCTGTTCTTTCATCCAGGCTGGAGTGCAGTGGCACAATCTAGGCTCATTGCAATCTCCACCTCCCAGGTTCAAGCAATTCTTGTGCCTCAACCTCCCAAGAAGTTGGGATTACAGGCACATACCACAGTGCCTGGCTAATTTTTGTATTTTTAGTAGACACAGGGTTTTGCCATGTTGGCCAGCCTGCTCTGGAACTCCTGACCTCAGGTGATCCACCCGTCTTGGCCTCCCAAAGTGCTGGGATTACAGGCGTGAGTCACTGCACCCGACCCTCTGGACCATCTTTGGCTTTTGAGCCCTTAAATAAAAAACTCTGATGAACTAATATTCAGACATTCAGTTATCAGTTCTTATTTTGGATAGTCAAACATCTTTTCATTGTCAAGTTAGTCCTCAATAAAATAATTTAGTCTGGGTGTTATTGATATTTATTGCTTTTTAGGGCTTACGTACCCAGTGGTTTTGCTGTCATTCCATTTTGTTTTGATTTTGTTAATTATCTGGTGAACTTTAAGGCAGGAAATGGGTGAGCCCAAGGATCAATGAGAACCTTCAGTCTGATTCTTTGTGTCACCCTTCAGTCTACCAAGTCAGGAAATGGGAAAATGACAGAATGTTAGCTCCATACAACTCCCTATGATTCCTGACATTGCAGATACACTATGCAATATTACTTTTTAAATAACTTTACTTAAATTTATTCTAATATGCTATATTTTAGGTATTTACTTATGAGCTAACAACTTTCATTTCCAGTTTCCAACTGAAATATTTATGTCTCCTGATGCATTTTTATAAACCCTGCTTTAAACCTTAAACACACACACACACATACACAGTCAGTCAGTCTCTCTCTCTCTCTCTTTCTGGATGTAAACTTGACACTAAAAGAAAATCTCTGGGGTCTTGACATATGTCACTTCAAATGACCTTAAATGTATAAATCTGTATGAAGTAAATGGAGACGTGAAGAAGTAGTATCTTTCCATGTCTTTACATTATGGAGATGCACACTCAAAAAACCAAATTACCTGTTTATATCCAAAAGGTCAGGAAATTACATTTAAAATTGTTTAAGCAAAAGGATGCTGAAAAATACATCTAACACTCACAGAGGATGAAAAAATATTTTGATAAAATGTCTTTTGCTTTCTGTTTTTAATTCCATCTTTACTAACCAGGAAAATGGTATTTTAACATGGAACTAATCTCTGACCTCATTAAAAGGTGTTTCCCCCTCTCCCCACTATGCACTTATTAGATGCTATACTCCTCTATCATCTCACAGCCACTACTGCATTCGCCTCCCAATGTGCCTTATGGTGGAGACTAACCACCAGCGTCTGGTTTCTCTCGTTCTCTTCCTCATCCCACATGCTGATTGAAGCACCAAGATTCCTGCTCACTTCAAAGAGATATTTGCTCCAAGATCAGCAACACAGGGGAAAAATCAGGGCAAGAAAACTCTTCCCACGGAAGACAAACCGTTGAAAGTGTCCTCAACTCATATTTATTTCAAACAGTTGACTGAAAAAGTTAAAATACTGCCCTACCTGAAACTCACAATAACAACTGGAAGGGTTATGTTTTATTGTTTGGTTTCAGATCCCCATCCATAGCTTATTGCACTCTCTGCCACAGAACATCAAGACGACTCAGGACAACTCAGATAATGTGATTCAATCAGTTGCAACATTCAGTTTTCTTTGTAGCTTCATTGAAAGCAGTTCTAATGTGCTCTTGACAAATCACATTTTGGCAGTGCTGATATTTTTAAGGCACTGGTTGGAGGACATACACACACACAGAATTTTATATCAAGAATGTTAAATATGCCAATTTAAATACCAAATGAGAATGTAATCTCAACTAGTAGTTGTAGTAAAATTTTTTCAGTAAAAATAAATGACCAAAACTTACCAGCCTCCGCTGGGTGTAGTGGCTCACACCTGTAATCCCAGCACTTTGGGAGGCTGAGGCGGATGGATCACCTGAGGTTAGGAGTTTGAGACCAGCCGTGCCAACATGATGAAACCCCTTCTCTACCAAAAATAAAAAATTAGCTGGGCGTGGTGGCACACACCTGTAGTCCCAACTACTCAGGAGACTGAGGCAGAAGAATCCCCTGAATCCAGGAGGCAGAGGCCGCAATGAGTCAAGACAGCACCACTGCATTCCAGGCTGGGCGGCAGAGCAAAACTCCATCTCAAAAAAAAAAACAAAAAACAAAAAAAAAAAAACAAAAAACAACAACGACAACAACAACAAAAACATGCCAGGCACGGAGGCTCATGCCTGTAATCTTAACACTTTGGGAGGCAGAGGTGGGTGGATAACTTGAGGTCAAGAGTTTGAGACCAGCCTGGCCAACAAAGCAAAACCCCGTCTCTACTAAAAATACAAAAAAAAATTAGCCGGCCATCGTGGCAGGCATCTGTAATCCCAGCTACTCAAGAGGCTGGGGCAGCAGAATCACATGAGTCTGGGAGGCGGAGGCTGCAGCGAGCTGAGATCGCTCCACTGCACTCCATCCTGGGCGACAGAGTGAAACTCTGTTTCAAAACAAACAAACAAACAAACAAACTTACCAGCTTTATGTAATTCATATCCTGCTTCTGTCTTTTCTAGTTCCTAAGTGCAGTTGCCAAGTATGCTATGGTGACAGACACCTAACCAAACACTTTGGAAGAGAATGGCATGAGTTTGTGAGGGCGTGTGTGTGTGTGTGTGTGTAAATGAGGATGTATGTGTGAGCGTGTGTGTGTGTGTGAGCACACACATATGCATAAGTTATTTAGTCCCATTTTCCTTTATTTCAATTCATCCTTTCTGGACATCCACTGACAATCATTTCCCAGTTAAAGTCTGAATTAAAGCCTTAGCAATGCTGGTACAGAACAAAATACACATGAGATATTAGAATTACCAAATACTCTTGAGACTAAGTTTTGGCATGGAATCTACAATAAGTACATTTAGACATAAAATTAATATGTCATAAAGAGATATTATAATTAGGTTATCAAAGTGCTTAAATCTGGATCGGCAAGAACTGATTTTTGTATTCTGATAAGCCAACACAAAAGTCATGAGTTATTAATCTAGATACAGACTAAACTTCTGTATTTCAAAGCACAATGACAGAAGTAAAAGTTTCCATGTATCTTTTATGCTAATTTTTTTTAAAAAATAGTAATTTTTAAAGCCTCAGAAAATACAATTAGCAAGACTTTAAAAAATAAAATAAAAGCCTTTTTAGCTAAAGAGAAAGCCAAGGGCCATCCTTGGCTTTAAAACTGGTTTTAGCTCATGCCAGATCATTTGTTCATTGAAAGCAGAAAAGGATACCAGCCAATGGCTTAGGTCTGGTGTTCAGATCTCAAAGGTAGATCCAACAGAAATGAACTACTTATATTTTTCCAATAGCATATTTAGTTCAACCTTAAACAAATAACTGTAAGGCAAGAAGCCAGGGTTCCAGTCTCATTAATGCCTATCTATGAGACCTTGAGTAATAATCTTTTTTTCTGGATCCCAATTTAATAAACTAAAACCCATTCAATGACATACAAAATGTTTCTCAGCTCAAAATCTCTTATGGCCCTATGGCATTCCTATGAGATGTTTTAATATATTTCCATGAACAGTAACTGAATTCCTTTCTCTAGAAATTAAAATGAGTAAAAATAAAATCTTGTCCTAGTAGACCTTAAGGTTATTTTCTCCAGCAGCACAGAAATGGTTATAAATTGGTAATTCCTTGTCATTCTACACCATCCAAATTAATCCTATCAATAACATTCAGTGTGTATTTTCAATACCAGGACTTACGACCTCCTCCAATTCTAGAAAATCATCTGCTAGTATCCCTTTGAATATTGTATTTGGCTTCTTTGCTGAACCCTGAAACTCCTATTAGATGCAGGATAGTGTTGTTGTTTTACTTTCCTGGCTCAGGTTTCTGACAATGAGCTGTGCACTGTAAGGCCCCTATCTACATGTAAAACACTTTGGCTTCTATTTCTCTTCAAGAAACTTCCATGTCAAATAGCAAATCTGAGGGGCAGAGATTTTCTGGTAATTATGCAGGGACAGGAAAAGCCCATCCCAGCTACAGACCTTGTCCTGAGAGCTCAGATCCATCTTTCTTTTGTGTGTTTAGGGGTCCTGAAGCCTTGATTCAGACATTGAAACTCTCAGCTCCTAAGGCATGTACCAGATCTGGATAGCCTTGTGGGCCACTGTAGCTTCCATTCTTTGTAAACACTATCTCTTTGGGTTCATCCTGTTTCCTGGCACCTAAAGATTTCCTGTAATTTTGTTTTAGCACTTTTTAGAAAATTTAGAAAACTATGCACTTTTTAGAAAATTTCTGTCATATTTTATCCAGCATCTAATGTGTGTTCAAAGGTATCAGGGTTTTCCCATGTTAGCTCCCCTCCTAGCTACTGCTTTATCTACATTGCTCATAGACCATAAAGTGCTAACCCCAGGTGGTCACTACGGCACATTCAAAGGGTCAGTTGCAAGGTGAGCTCTACTCGCTATGCTGATGGCAGTCAAGAGAGTCCCTCTTCCTTCTAGAAAAGCCACTACCTGAAATGAATAGCTTTCCTGAAAGATGTGCGACCACAGTAAAAAATGATTTTAATGTTAAGTGTTCAATAAAGAAACAAAGTAACAACACTGCTGAAGCAATTTCCTATAAAGAAAAGACCAGGATAAACCCAAACAAAATTTTTAGAAACAGACATGAAATGAGAGTTCTAATCAGCACAACAGAAGAGTATATCCTTACAGCATGACTTCTGGATATAATAAAAAATAATGAGAAAAATTTTAAAAATGAGAAAATCTTTCCTTTGGGCTAGTTTTCAAAACTTTTTAATTAGGAATCATACTGATATACTATAATCTTTGGATAGAAGCCTGGGTTAAAAGGAGAAGATGTAAAAGTGTATTAGACTAAAAAATCTTGTTTACATCTTCTCCCAAAAGGGGTTATTAGCAAGGATTTAAGAAGGCTTAGAAGTGCTGAAATTTCAATGTAGACTTGAAAAGGAGGTGGATATGCTAAGGATGAAGCTGTAGATGGCAAGCAGTGTAGTCCTGGACCAAAAATAAAGAATGGAATCACTGGAGTGTTAAAAGAGAACTGTCCTGGCAACTTTACAAGTTGTGCTTAGAAATGACCGTCAAAGAGGTCCATGAAAGAGAAAAAAGCAGGCGGGGGATAAATGGGTATTTTTGGTGTCTTGGGATTCTCTAAGCCAAAGAGAAGATTAACACTTCATATATGGAACTGGAAGCACAGACACAGGTAACAGGAGACTAAGAATTTTACCCTAACAGAGAAAAGAAAACTGGCAGTGTGCAGGGAAGGAGAAATGGTTCATGCTGCACAGATAAAATTGGAGGGACACCGGGTGTTTGCCTTCGCTCCATCAAGCCATTCTCATTGGAAATATTTATGGAACTCATTTCCCTTGAATTGAAAAAAGGATAGAGTGCTACACTAAAATTTGTCTCAAGTGAAAAGAAGACTTTTTCAACTTGTCTCAACACTCCAGAAGAAAATAAATGAAGGAAAACGAATTATTCTTTTTATATACAGTTTGCTGAATGAAAATGAGTGGAGTTGCAATAATTAGCTCGGGGATTCAAAACCGAAAGATAAGAGCCCTGAACTGTAATAAAAAGTTATCTAATTCTAAGGGAGTTGACTCAGTCATAATAACAGTCCTTTAACATGTGCATCACTTCATAAAACACTGCCACACGTCTAATTTCACCTTCGTGACAATCTCGTAATATAGAGAAACCAGAGTTGACTGGTTTGCCTTTTTGTGAATTGAGGCACAGGGTGAAGTGACTTGTCCTGGTCACACACACACATGCTCATAAATGCATACAAAGGCTCACACGCACGCACTCACAGTCAACAGCAGGACCTGGTGATGCCTACTCATCCCCCTTGTGGCCCAAGCCCTCTGCACTCCCCTTTCTTTTAATGTACCTGTGTTCATTTTACATGTATTGGCATACTTTCAGATAAGGCTTTTTAGATTTCAGAATCATTCCTGGATTGTTGGCTAAGTGATGCTCGCCCATCTGTGGGGCAGAGAGGGAACATTAAATCTGCAAAAAATCCTCATGAAGGCAAAATATGTACCTTAATAGCAGATTTACAAAAGCATTAGTAATAGTCTGAAGGATAATAACATATTACCCAGTTGTCGCACAAGCACTGGAAACACTAGAACAGCACACACCAGAGATAATGTGCAGCTTCAGACTCAGACCCCTTCAGGCTCCCTTTGGCAGATCCCACCTCTCTCAAAAGTGGCTCTCTTTACACTGCCTACACCTCAGTCCTGAACTATACAATGGGCAGAATAGTATCTACCTCACTGTGTTCATACAAGGATTAACTAAAGCAGGATCATGCACATGAAGTACCCAGAAGTGTCTACATGGATTAAGTACTTAATGAATAATCCCCTCC
Organism: Macaca nemestrina; assembly: GCF_043159975.1. NCBI lineage: Eukaryota > Metazoa > Chordata > Mammalia > Primates > Cercopithecidae > Macaca > Macaca nemestrina. The sequence continues at coordinate 55,334,793 of NC_092128.1, read as the reverse complement.
CCTGAGAATAAATTACCCTTCCCTGGCAATGTATGGAGTGCATTCATTCTTCTGTCACAAAAAAGACCCAGTGACAGTCATCATTCTGAAACTAAGTCTTGTGTAAGTTTGGTACATGGCTTCCTATGTAAGGAAAGATAGTAAGATCCATGGGCTGATATTCCTGAAACAAGAGTTAAGGTCTGATTTGTGACTGATTTCCTTCAAGTCTAAAGAGAATCCATGTGTACTGGCGTGTGCTTCTGACCCAACATGAATGAAGCAGCTTCACAGGTAGTTTTCTACGACTCACTGTCCTCTTAGCCACTCAACCATCTCCCACTCCCACCAAAGAACACATAGGGCTCTCTGTTGTGAGGCTCTCAGTGTGTTTCTGATTTCAGTGAATATCTGTGTGTGTGTGTGTGTGTGTGTGTGTGCAGGAGTGGGTGGATATAGTTTTGGTCTGACCTTACATTTGAACAAGGGCAAGGAGAGGGTAGAAACAGTACCTGTCATTAGCCACACACAAGTGACTCATTCTGCAATGGCTCTCAGAAATAATCTTACTGAATTGAGATTAAAGTATTTTAGCTTCTTCACTGTCAAACTAAAATCTGCAAAAAATTCAGAAACATTAGACTTTATATCTTAGAAATAGCCAGAGCCATAGGGATCATCTAGGCCAACAAAGTGAGGTCTGTGGTTATTTCCTTTCCCACTTTACAGACAAGAAAAATAAGTCTGAAGATAGAGATTTGTTCAGTCACACAAACCTCCAAACACCCAGTCCAATAATTTTTTCTTTTGTTTTCTGAGACAGTCTCACTCTGTTGCCCAGACTGGAGTGCAGTCGCATGATCTCGTTTCACTGAAACCTCTGCCTTCCAGGTTCAAGGCAATTCTCCTGCCTCAGCCTCCTGAGTAGTTGGGATTACAGGCACCCGCCACCACATCTGGCTAATTTTTGTATCTTTAGTAGAGATGGGGCTTTGCCATGTTGGCCAGGCTGGTCTCGAATTCCTGACCAGAAGTGATCCGCCTGCCTCAGCCTCCCAAAGTGCTGAGATTACGGGCTTGAGCCATCATGCCTGGTTGATTTCTTCATAATCATACACTGCTCCTTTCCCTCCTCCATCAGTTAATGAATTTGCATGGACTTCCTCTTTCTTCTAGCAGCATTCATTCCCTTTTGAACCATTTACATGCAGGTGATGTCCCTATTTATATCCCAGCCCAAACCCTTCCCAAGAATTCCAGACTTTTCAACACCTGCCTACCAGAAATCATCACGTGTCCAACATTTCTCTCAAACTTAACATGTTTGAAACTGAGTTCCTATCTCTGACATTCCCCCCAAACTTCTCTCCGTGCAGATTTTCCCGTTGAAGTAAATGACAACTCCATTCCCCAAATTGCTCCAGTCAGAACTCTTGAAGCCAGCCTGACTCCTCTCTCTCTTTCTCTTTGAGACAGGGTCTCACTCCATCATCCAGGCTGCAGTGCAGTGGTGTGATCACGGCTCACTGCAGCTTAAACCTCCCTAGCTCAAGGGAGCCTCCTGCCTCAGTTTCCCCAGTAGCTGGGACTACAGCACGCGCCACCATACTTGGCTAATTTTTAACAATTTTTGTGATGATGGGGTCCCACTATGTTTCCCAACTCCTAGGCTCAAGCAATCCTCCTGCCTCAGCCTCCCAAAGTGTTGAGAATACAGGCATGAGCCATTGCACCCACTGACCCCCCAAATCTTACCACATCTCACCGTCAACAAATTCAAATCTGACATCACCATGGTCTAACTCATCAACAGTTGCCAACCATAGTGTTACAAAAGCCTCCTAACTGGTCTTTCTGCTTCCATTCTTGCCCTCTGCCCCCACTACCCTCCATTTCTCCGGCAGTTCATTCTCAATTCAGCAGCCAGAATGATCTTTTTGAAAAGAAGAAATTAGATGATGTTGTTCCTTGGCTCAAAACCCTTCAAAATGTTCCCTTTCACTCAAGTCCTTTCAAAAGCTCAGGACACTCTACATTATTGGCTGTCCTTCCCCTACTTTTCTCACCTTCCTATACTGTCCCCCTCCAGACATACTGTCCATCCTTGCTGGGACCGAAATACACAGGCAGTTTCCTATACGTTTATGGTTGCTTCTGGCTGCAAAACTCTTGCTCCAGTGAGCTGCAAGCTCACTCTCTCTTCTCTTTCAAATCCTTATTCACATGTTACCTTTGGCGTGGGGGTCTCCTTCCCACCTCCCTATCTCTCACATTCCCTATCCTCCTTCCCTGCTTTTTTTCCTCTTTCATTTTATTTATCTCATCTAACATACTATGTATTTTCTTTATCTTATTATTTTCGGACTGCCCTCATCTTGGTTATAACAGAAGAACAGAAAATATCTGGCATATTTGACAAGTAAATGAGTAAATCAGTGAATGGATAGAATTCTCTTTAAATCAGAATGGTTCCCAAAGCAGGATTAGAGCAAATGCTAAGAAAAAAATTGTTTATATTAAAGACACTTAAACATTTTATTATTTGCACATATGTACCTGCCTGTGTATGTACATGGGTTTAGTTGCTGTGAGGATGCCTGTGAATAACCAAACTCTCCGCTCAGACCTGCCCCCCAATCCTTCCTTATATACAGAAAAAAATACTGCATAAACTAGAAACGGCAAAGCCAACGTAATCAATAAAGAATGCTGCTTTAAGGTGTCTTCCTCATATAAAAGCTAATTTTACTCTTCGGAAATCACTAACAAGCTCGGGCAAACTTTTATGGATAGCTGGTGTTTTTTTGAAGGTATGTGTGCACACAAGAGGGATATATAAATTGTTAGGGCAGATGAACTTCTTTAAACATGACTACAGACTGTACGTTTGGTCAGCAAAGTGCTAATGAACAGAGAGGTATAAAATGTTGCTTGTGCAAGAAACAGAACAGGAGACATGCCTGTTATAGGTACCTGTATTCTTCACTAAGAAAAACCAGGACAACTGTGAGAGAAAACATTTTTAAGAAGATACTCTCCACCTGTTTTTCTAGGTCCTAATGAAAAACCCATCTTTTTTCCCCAAAAAACTGTATGTTTTTTGTATACTTTAAATTTTAAAGAATTCATGACTGAACTTTATAAGTTATGGTCAACTATCTGAGAAACATTTTGATCCATTTTTGTTTTATCTATAGAGTAAGTAAAATGAAGCTCAGAAATCAAAAGACTGATGAATTTAGTTTTTTTCCCCCATTTTTGAATCATTTATATTTTTTGGCCACTAATAAACAAGAAAATGGGCAAGACAATACTAAAAAAGAAACAAATTGAGTAATTCACTCACCAGGTAATTTTCTCGTGCACTATGGAGAAATGGCGTATTCTTGAAAGCTCAAGAGCAAAGCGTATACAAACATAAGGTCCTGCTGCTGTTGTCACTGTTGTCATTTTGCTTTGCTTTAGAAGACAAGGACATCACAGGTAACTCAGGATTGTGAGTCTAGGCTTTAGAAATCATCCTCGCGGGTATGAACTCTGCTCTGCCTCTTATTACCTCTAAGGCTTTGGGAAAGTCACTTAGTTCTTTTCATGTTTCATTCTCTCCACCTGTAATAGTGTATAAGCGTATCATTCCAAACAGGTGTGAGAATTCAATGACATAATGTCTATAAAATATTTAGTAGGCTGTCTGGGAGTAGGAAGCATGAAGTATTGGCTGTCTTTTAGTAAGAGTAGCTTTTAAATTCAGTTTCCCAAACACCATTGGAAGGTCTTTCTGTCTCGTCACCAACACAAAATAAAAATAAGCTCTTGTTTTAAAAGTGTTAGGGGTGAGGGGTGGAGAAGTCTTCTCAAAGTTCTCTTCTTCTCTTCTTCTTTCTGAAAGACCGTATTTCTTTTCTTTTCTTTTCTTTTTTTTTTGTCACAGTTTTTCACTTCTGGATCATTTTATTAAACCCCTAGTACTGTCAACGACCTACAACTGGTGATAGGAAGCGATATTCAACACCTGTAACAAAACACACTTCCCTGTTCCCCGTGTTGAACTCATCTGCTTCCCTGCTCACTGCCATCCTTTACCCAAACTACTAAGCAGCACAGCCACTGCCCCCACTCCTCACCACTGATGGCATTCCTTGAACTCTCTCCTTGGAACACATTCCTCTCAACCCCATACATGCAACACATCAGAACTGCAGCACTCTTCCCTGTCTTTCTCTTTTCACAGCATCACTGCCATCTTTCCCTGTGGCCTTCCCTCTCTTTGCTCTTTGTGCTCTTTGATTGCCTTTCTAATTACCACCAAGAGGAATGAGTGAGGCGACTCCACCGACAGAAATAGGTGCCACACACAGGTGGTCTGTCACAAGGTCGCTGCACTAAGGCACCTCACCTGTAGATTTCAGCTCACAGAAACACAAACCAGAGAAGAGGACACCTCCCAAAGATGAAAGGCATTTTAGAGAGGACCTGTTGAATTTTCCATTCAAAGGTTGTGTGTGTATGTGTGTGTATTATGGACTAATGAATTCAGGAGTCTGCCATTACCAAAACATAGCATGACAAGAAAGAATTCTTCTGAATGTTATAAGAACACATTTTGAACTGACAATCTAACCAGAAAGGTTAAAAAAAGTTAAAGTAAAAACTTATGGCTTCATAATTAAGAAAACTATTATGAGTTTAGCTGATAGGAAATATTTTGAATATGCCTGAGAAAACAGGGTAAAAATAAGGTAATATAAAATTTTACTTACACTGTCTAAGGACATGGTTCCCCAAGCCAGAGAAGACACTGGGGAAAGCTTGAGAAAAAGTCCAGCTTTGCTAGATGTGCCAGAGACGGAAACACCAAGAACAGGAGACAGATGTAAGCCAGTGATGGGAACAACAAGACAATCTGAAAAGCCTCGAAACCAAGCAGCCTTAGACAGGATTCTCTCTCTCTCCTCTTTCCCCTTCTTTTTTTTTTTTCTCATTGGTGATTTCTACTGTCTCTCTTCTCTTCCTCCTCCTCATTCCTCTGTCTTCGCTTTGTCCTTTCTTCCTACACAAGCCTTTTCTATACAACCACTTGCAATCATAAGACAAACCTTAAACCTACATGATATTATCCTATATTACTGTATATTTTCTGTATCACTTGACTACAAAGCATTTTCACATCCATGATCTCATGTCACTCTCTGAGGTAAGTAAACAAAATATTTTAATTGTCAATGTATGTATAAGAAGATAAACAAAGGCTTAATGAAGTTCACTTCAGCTGTTCTAGGTACGAGTCTTCATAGACATTATCTATGTTATTTATCAAAATAATTCTTGTGGATACGAGCTAGGTTGAGGATTTCAACCATCCCTAGGCAGATTTGGCGGGGGGCTGTAGTCAGAATAGCACTGAGTTGGATAACAAAGAAGCTTTTAACTATATCTTTTCTAAAAATTTCTTTAAAAATCTGAGAAACTATGATAAATATTAATATTTGTTATATCTGCATAGCAATGCACAGGTGTTAAATCATTCATTTTCTCTATGTTTGAAATATTTCATCAGAAAGATAAGAAAAAAAATAGCTTTGTTAAGGGGATATCAGTATCTCCCTTTTCAGATGAGGAAAAGTAGAGTACAGATAATTAAGTGATTTGCCATGCAAAGTTACACTAATATCACAAGTTGTAGACAGAGGACTCTGACTATTAATAACTAACAAAGGGCTGGGCTAGGTGGCTCATGTCTGTAATCCCAACACTTTGGAAAGCTGAGGCGAGAGGACAGCTTGAGGCCAGGACTTTGGCAGCCGGGGCAGCACAGACAGACCCTATCTCTACAAAAATAAAAACAATCAGCTAGGCATGGTGGCACACACCTGTAGTCCCAGCCACATGAGAGGCTAAGGCAGGAGGACTACTTGAGCAGGGGAGGTTGAGGATGCAGTGAGCTATGACTGCGACATTGCACTCCAGCCTGGGTGACAGAGCAAGACCCTGTCTCTAAAGAAATAATAATAATAGTAATAATAACTAAGATCTAGATATAAATTCCTTAGTTCTGGGTATTTTGGTAGATTTCCTTATTATATTACTCAAAAGAGAAGCAAAAGAAATTGGAGTAGTCATTCCTTTTGTGATCAATGTCAATCTAAATATATAAATGATTAATTTCCTAATAGTGGTCTGAAAATGACCGGACAAGATGAATCACACACAATTGGAGGATCAAGCAGTGTCTCTCTTCTAGACCGGATGTTGTAGGAAGAGAATTTTAATGATGTCTTCCACCCCCCACCACCAGTGGATGATGTCACCTAGAGCAATAATATCCCACCTGTCCAGATGGCTCAGGTAGGGCACAACCTACAATGACCACAACTGCCACTCTTGGGAGTCCACTAAATAAATTATTTACAGAATTGCACCTAAATTGTGGCCTGGGTAAAGGCATGAGAAATTTTTATTTCCTTCCAAATCCAAAATTTAAAGTAAAAAAAATAAAGTTACTGACATGAAGCACTGAACTTTGTCGTTCACTCATGTTTATGCATAGTCATCACTTTACGGTCCCCAAGACATTGTCAAATACTTTAGTTCATTAAGTCCTCTAAAATGGGACCACTGGCAGAGTACTGCCGAGTGAGACCACTTGGATATGTCTGTGCCCACACAAATGCACTCAGGGACTTGAAGCCAGAGTTCTGTGCATGCATGTCAGCTCCCCGAGTTAGAGGTGAGTATAACTTAGGACAAGTTACCCACTCTTTCTGAACTTCTATTTTGTGATCTCTAAAATAAGGATAATAATGCTACCTCACAGAATCATTGTGAGGAATAAATCATTTATATGAAGCAATGTTGAAAACTGCAAAATACTATAAAAAGGTAAGATTTAATATGTATAGCAATGTTTTCAAAGACACATTTTCATGTAAACCCAACTGTACCTTTTAAACTAGTGGTCAGAGAACCTCTATTTCTTGCATAGACCTTGGGGCCAAGATTTTTCAAACTTGCTGCCTTATAACATCTATTTTTAAATCAAAATGAGAGAAATTTTTAAAACAGCTCTTGTAAATATATTCATAGGCTGCCTAGCACAAAGTGCATCAAATAAATGTAATAAATTAATATATCACAATAAATGCTGAAAATAACTCAGAAGTCACAACCAATGAAGTGCCTTTGTCCACGAGAAGAAAATGGTTGCCCCAAGCAATTTTATCAACATACTTGGTAGAAAACACATTATAGAGTGGGCTTTTAAAATGACGGTTTAAATAAATAAAATGGAATATTATAGCATTATACTCATAAAATCATGTCTTTGAATGGAAACAATATAATGAAACCATCATTTTTATATATTTTTAAGGACTCTGTCACATATTTTGGTTGTTCGTCTCCTGGTATCTTCAAGGCTTGGACGCTATTCTAAATAATCCATTTGGGCATAGAAAATTAACCTTGACACTAGAGGCAATAATAATACATTTATTTGCATATTTCCCTGATTACCTGGTTGGATCAATCCAATTTCCAGATCTTTCCTCTTTTTGCCAGCCCTGCGAAGTCCTTTGTTTCATATAAAAGTCTAGAGTACTTGTGTGAACAGTATTCAACATTTGGAAAAGACTTTATACCCCAAAATTAAAATTTAAAACTATGTAAACATTTATTTCATTAAGTAAAAATTTATTTAAACCAATGTTCTTTGCTCTTTTCCTATTCCTAACACTTGAATTATTATTCATAACTATATATATATGTTTACCACATCACAATCTCAGATTTAGAATTTATTAAGAAAAATTAAATATAGTAAGTCCTCACATTATTGATAGATTCTTGGAAACTGAATCTTTAAACAAAATGAATATAACAAAGCCAATTTTATTACAGGCTAATTGATAAAAACGTGACTTAAGTTCCTATGGCATATTTCTGGTCACAAAAAGTCACCAAACTTCTCAATAAAGAAAAAATGCTTATAATATTAAACACCAAAATGTGAATTACAGATACGTTTAAGAAAGATTAATAAAAACGAGTGAGAAAATTACCCGCTTTTTCCAGTTCTGGGTCTCAGGTGGCCAGAGTGTTTCCAGCAGCTCAGGGTACAAGGTGGGACCCAGCCCTGGACAGGGTGTCAGCCCATCACAGGGCTCATCAAACACACCACGCTCACCCAGATTGAAACAATTAGATACATGGATGAACCTAACGTGCACATCTTTGAGATGTGGGAAGAAACCAGAATACCCAGAGGAAACCCCGGAAGACATGCCAAGAACATGTAAACTCCACACAGAGGTGGTCCAGGTACAGAATTGATTTCTTTTCTCATCAACGTTATAACGAAAGGACATTAGAAGAAATGACATCATTCAAGGACCAGCTGTAATGGAATGTTTTGCATACAATATATAATAAGAACATAAAATATGAAAAATAATCTATTGTGATTCAGTTTAACAATGCAGAGCTAACTGGTTCAGATTAGGCATAAATGTACCAGAAGCAAATACTGGAAGCTACAAATATACCAGAAGCTAGGCTATCAAACTTCCTTTATTTTCCAATAACAGATATTGAATGAACAAACCAAGCAAGTTGCCCATTTTAGAACACTAGTTATCTTGGAGTGACTCATACGTCTTTCCCCTGAAAGAAAATTATACACTGAATGAAGCCTCAACTTCACACGGGAACGTGCACATCTTCCCAAAACTTCTCCAAACTGCCAATGCTTCCACCATTTCTTCAACAATTCAGATGCTGGGGTCACTGACAAGTCTACCGTTTTCTGTTCCACCCCTACACCTAATCAAAGCTCTGCCTTTCCTTCATGTGTAACTTCCCTGTGACCTTTTGCAGCTGTCCTCATTGCCAATGTTCTATTAATAGCTGACATTTATTGAGCATTTACTATATGCCCACTAACGGGATAGGCCCTTTACAGGCACTAAGATATGGGTGTGGTTATGCTACAGACGAGAAAACTAAGGGCTAGTGGTGACAGAGGCAGGATTGTAACCCACGGGGACCAACTCCAAAGTCTATGCTCTTAACCACTCTACCAGCCTGTTTGCGCTCCTATCACTAGTACCCAGTATTGGATCCTCCTTCCTCAGGCCTCTACAACTCCAGTCCATTTTACAAAGCCCTACAAGAAACCAAAACACATTCAATATCAAGGGGCTCCTGATGTTGAAAGTGTTGTAGTTTCTTGTGGGGCTTTCCAAGATGAAGTGCAGTGATTTAGGTGGTTGTCTGCACTTTCCAGGACAACCCTAGAGCAGTGAACCTACCAGTCATCCTCAGATGGAGCGGGCCTTTTCTTCAATTAGGTTCCAGGCAGCTTCCCAGCTTGAAACTGCAAACAGGCTTTCAAGACACAATTCCCCAGCTGAAAATGTTCAGTGGCTCCCTGCTGCCCACAGACAAAAGGAGAATGCCTCTATCATGTGAGCAAGGCTCCACCATCAGACAGAACCTGCCTGAAATCAGCCCTCTCCCCTGCCATTCTCCAGACCAGTTCTTCAGCTCCAGCAGAGCTGTTCTGCTCACTGTTCACTCAACTTTTCCCACAAGTCTCTACAGGTACCCCTTTGCTTATGCCACCCTTAGGCCTAAACTACCATTTCCCTCTCCTTTCCTGTCAAAATTTCAAGCTTTAAGGTCCATACCGGAACCATCTTTGATTCCTCTGGATCTGAGGCTTCTCTTGTGTCTACATTCCACTAACTCATGTGGCCCAGGCTACTTTCCTGTCACACCATTTATTATTTTGTATTTACAATTTCCTTTGGGTTTGATTTTCAAGTATATATCTCTCAAACTATATATTTATAGTTTATTTATATAATACATATATTAAATATATAGTATATCTATTTCTCAAACTATATATTTCTCAAAGTATATATTTCTCAAACTTGATGGCAGGAAAAACTCAACTTTTATTTCATTGATCAAACAGAATACTTTCTACAAAGTAGGCCCTCAACAAATGTGTATTGATTTTAAAGGAAAATAAATAATGTCCCCCCAAATAAGAAAAATATACTGGGAGGCTAAACATTACTTTATGATATATTATATACAATCTTCACACACATGGCTTGTCAAACATGGCTGAAGGTAAGAGGAATGTCTTAAAATTCTGCTTAATGTGAACTCAGAAGTAAGAGAACTAAAGAAGAGTATATTAGATTATCTTAGAGATGCTGCCTGGAATACCAAGTGCCCTTTCATCAGTTGGTTTGACATCAGTTCTGCAGGCACCATGCGTTGCTACAGAGGACTAACTGGTGGCCTATGAGAAATAAGGGGACAGGAAAAAAAGAAATTAAAAGTATGAAAGAAATTATGAAAGGTAAGTAAATGTAAAAACGAAGAAATTAGATAGCCTCAATGAGAGATCCAACAAGACAAAGGATATTACTACTTCCCTATTCAAATCTAATCTAACCATCTAGTAATTCTTTTCACAAAGCTATTTCTGTAACACATTTGCAACTAAAGAAAAGAGGCATTAGATTATTAAGAACCAGTTAGAAAAGATGAAAATAGAACCCATGAGAAGATGTATTTTTAAATGATCATCCAAAAACGCTAAAGGATGTCAAATTTACCATTGACATTCTGCCTAACAACAACAAAAACAATTATGGATAACCCTTCGTGACATTTAAAAGAATTGCATATGAAGTGTCATGGTTTTACGGAAATATAACAAGCCAGTAAGTACCAGATTTAATTAAAATTTCAGAATCATGAAAAAGAAATGACCTATTTAACTTGACATTTTGTAGGTTTCACTACCTCTCTGTGCCTTCATTATCTCAAATGTAAAACAGGAATAATACTAGTACCTACCTCATAAGCCTCTCCTAATAATAAGTGAGTTAATTCCCCAAAGGTTTAGAGAAAGGCCCACATCTGGTGTGAGTATTCCTACTATCCTTGTTTTCCCACTCATAAAACAGAGAGGTTTGCATTTGCAAAAAAAAAAAAAATGCATTTAAGATTAATAAACTGGGGTTTTTAACTCCTCCAATAACTATGGCAAAGTTCATGCCCTATGACCTGCTGAAAACAAATTTTATTCAGCAAGATGCAAAATTAAATTCTGTGGCTCATTCTGGTTTTGTATACAATCTGCCTTTTTCTCCATACTGCCCTATTCATTTTAAATGCCTTAAAAATATTTCCTAAAAATGGAAGAAAATCAACCCCAATCATTGTTTTTAAAAACATTTAGAGAGTTCAATAATATGTCTAGGTACAAAATATACAGCAATCAATTACATTTGTATATGCCAGAAATGGCCAATTAGAAGATGTAATTTAAAAGATCACTGTGTAAAATACTTAGGAATTAGTAGGAGAAAATTTTCTATTAATAAATGATACTGGGAAAACTGGCAGAAAATCTAGGAAATAAATTAAATAGGTATAACTTTTCTTAGCCATACATTTCAAATGAATTTGAAAGTTAAATGCAAAAAACAAACATTATTAAAGTAGTAGGAGAATGGATACGAGAATGTTTTTGTAATCTGAGGATTCAGCAAGTTTCTCCATGCATAATACTGAAGGCAGAAACCATACAACAATAGCAGCCAACATTCACCAGCTTACTATGCACTGAACATATATCTTATTTATTATCATGTTACTATGTGATATGCAATTCTTCATTTTACATATAAGAAAAGGGACTTAAAGAAGTTGAGTACATTTAAAGAAAGAAGACTCAGATAAGTAACTTTAATGTCAATGTATATGGTCTATCCTCATTATTCACAGATCCCTTATTTACAAATTTATCTGTAACTCCAATATCAATATTCACAGTCATTTGAAGACATGTACATGCAGAGTGGCAAAAATTTTGAGTCATTGGATACGCACCCCCATAGCTGAAGTCAAACAAGGCTGCCATCTTCTTTCAGATCTCATACTGTATTGTCCATTTCTTTTTTTTCTTTTTTCCTTTTTTTTTTTTTTAGAGATGGAGTCCGGCTCAGTCACCCAGCCTGAAGTGCAGTGGTGTGATCTTGGCTCATGACAACCTCTACCTCCAGGGTTCACGAGCTTCTCCTGCCTCAGCCTCCTGAGCAGTTGGGATTACAGGCAAATAACACCACGCTGGGCTAATTTTTGTGTTTTTAGTAGTGACGAGGTTTCACCATGTTGGCCAAGCTGGTCTCGAACTCCTGACCTCAAGTGAATCCACCCGCCTGGGCCTCCCAAAGTGCTGGGATTTCAGGCATGAGCCACCACTCCCAGCTTCTCATTATTTATTTAGTGCTTTTTCTTTTTATTTATTTATTTATTTATTTATTTATTTATTTATTTATTTATTTTTGCACCTCACCTTGGTGATTTCACTGTTTAAAACGGCTCCCAAGGATAGTGCTGAAGGGTTGTCTAGTGTTCCTATTTACGTAAAAGAAGGTTGTGACTTGCCTTACAAAGACAATCCATCCAAGCATAAGTTACATTGCCTTTGGTCATGAGTTCAACGTTAATGAACCAACAATATATAGTTAATAAGGTGTCTTTAAACAGACTTATACATAAAACAAAGTTATGTACTGATGGACTGATGAAAATGTGACAGGAACCTAACTCTATATTTTCCCCAGGAATAGTGGTTCTCTAGTCACTAATTCAGTGTTCACAGTCTTCACTGAATATTACTACTACAGATAATGTGAATCAACTCTTGTTTTAAAAAGTAGTCAAGACCAGGCGTGGTGGCTCACGCCTATAATCCCAGCACTTTGGGAAGTTGAGGTGGGTGGATCACCTGAGGTCAGGAGTTTGAGACCAGCCTGGCCAACATGGCAAAACCCATCTCTGCTAAAAGTTCAAAAATGAGCCAGGTGTGGTCGCGGGCGCCCGTAATCCCAGCTACTCAAGAGGCTGAGCAAGAGAATCGCTTGAACCTGGGAGGTGGAGGATGCAGTGAGCAGAGATCGTGCCACTGTACTCCAGCCTGGGCGACAAGAGCCAGACTCCATCTCAAAAAAAAAAAAAATATCAGGATTAGAATCCAGGCATGTCGTCGGATTCCAGAGATCATACTATTACACATAGTCATGCTCATTCCATACAAAGGAAACAACTGATAGATTTGACTACCCAAAAAGGACAAACTGGGGGGTGGGGGGAGGAATACCTATCATATATATTACAAGGAATTATTAACATTAGCAGTTTTTCAAATCAATACGAAAAAGAGAAAACTTTAAAAATAAGTAAAGGATTTAACAGATAATTCATACACAGATATACACAAAATTAGTAATGAGACAGAAAATTATTCAACCTTTCTAGTAATCAAAGAAATAAAAATAAAACAATTATAAAATACTGTTTTTAAACCTACAGATATATGAAATATTAAAAAGAATTATATCACCCAGCATTTAGTGTGTGTATGCAGACAGGCTGCCTGACAAAATGAAAAGTGATATCTTTTTGGAGGACAATCTGACAGTAGGTATCAACAGCTGTAGTGTTAATAATAAATTTTGAACTGGAACTTTCAGTTCTAGGAATGGATACTGTGAAAGTATTTGAGCATCACTGAATAAACAATAAGCATAAACTTCAAAAAAAATCTTGGCTGGGCATGCTGGCTGACGCCTGTAATCCCAGCACTTTGGGAGGCTGAGGCGGGAGGATCATTTGAGGTCAGGAGTTTGAGACCAGCCTGACAAACATGGTGAAACCGCCATCTCTACTAAAATACAAAAATTAGCCGGGCGTGGTGGCCTGCCCCTGTAATCTCAGCTACTCAGGAGGCTGAGGCAGGAGAATCCACTTGAACTCAGGAGGTGGAGGTTGCAGTGAGCCCAGATCACACCTCTGTACTCCAGCCTGGGGAACAAACCGAGACTCCCTCTCAAAATAAATAGACACAAATAAAAAAATAAAAAAATCTAAAACTTGAATATTAGAGGGAACTGAGTATGTTTGTGTGCATCCACACACTGTAATACTAAACAAAGGTGTAGCTCTGTACTTACTGGCATGGAAAGATGCTGACCACATATAGCTGAGTGAGAAAAGCTGACTGTGGTAGGTATAGTTTTATTTCATTCATGTCTGCATGTATGTATGCAAATTAAAACACAGATTGCTTACAAGTAAGAGATTGGATTTAGAAACTAGTTTCCTCCCTTGCGCTGGAAGAGCTTGGTCCTGAGAACCACATCAAAGAGGATTTCACTGGATCTCATAACTAAATATTCTAAATCTTCCCAAGAAATTCTATGATATTTCTTAGAATTATAGAGTAAATAGGTGTGGATGGCACTGTCCCACTGAGAAGCACTGACAGGAATGGAATGCACATGAGGTATGAACAGATCCCCATCACAATGACTGGCGGTGGGCATCTGACTTCTGTTTGGAATACAGGTGCCATCATCCATCAAAGACTCCTAAAGTTTGACATTACTAGATTTAGGAAAATAGAATGCCATGATGAGATGCAGCATCACTGTCAGGCAGAGGCTTACAAGAAAGGATGAGACGAGAACTGAGAGCAGCAGGAATAGCTTTAAAGCTAAATCAGAAAGAACAAGAAACCTACACAGTTTGCATTTCATGTGTGTTCCTTTTCTGGCTTATTAATATTTTCTGTCATAAAGAGATAGATGCTTCACCATAATGTATGTGGGTATATGATTATGTGTGTGTGTGTGTGTGTGTGTGTGCGCGCTACTAGATAGAAAAACGTTATGATTGACACCAAAAAAGAGGGACCATCAGGAAGAGTGTATTCATGATGTCAGCAGTTACTGTGATCCAGTTGTTTCATAACAGAGAATATTAGAATCCCAAAAAGAATTCTGTGCAAAATTCCAGAATTTTTTTGACTGAGCAAAGGTGCCTTGAAGGCATCTGGCATTTGCACTCAACTGTCACAGCCAGTTGTGATAATCCAACCCATATGGTGCATGGGACAGCTTTTTCAAGAGCATTTCTAACAGTGGCTGGAACAAGGCAGTTAATGGCAGAAGTTACTGTAATAAGAGAGTGTCTGTGTGGTTCTAGGGGAACCCTTTGCTCTACAGGAAAAGAAACATAAACAAATGAGATCAGCCCACTAACAATGCATGCAAGTTATTATAATCCACAATTTAAAATATAAGATAAGAAAAATATTTATGTAGCCGGGCGCGGTGGCTCAAGCCTGTAATCCCAGCACTTTGGGAGGCCGAGACGGGTGGATCACGAGGTCAGGAGATCGAGACCATCCTGGCTAACACGGTGAAACCCCGTCTCTACTAAAAAATACAAAAAACTAGCCGGGCGAGGTGGCAGGCACCTGTAGTCCCAGCTACTCGAGAGGCTGAGGCAGGAGAATGGCGTGAACTCAGGAGGCGGAGCTTGCAGTGAGCCGAGATCCGGCCACTGCAGGAAAAATATTTATGTAAATATTTACCTTGTCTATGATTAGGAAAAGACGCTCTCAGCACAAAAGCAATATAAGAAAACAAAGAAACAAAAAATGTATCTGTTTTCATAAATGTATTAACACAATGTGCATATAAAAATTCATGAAAAAAGTAAAAATAAAACCACAACTTGGGGAAAAGAATTTTGCCAAAATTTAAGACGTACAAAAATATTCATCATAATGTTTATAACATTGAAAACAAAAGGAAAACACCTAAAATGTGAAATATTTATAGATTTTTAAGTTATGCTACAGCATACAGTAAAATATTATGGACCATGAAAATTATGTTTTTGAAAAATGTCGATATCAAGAGCACATAATGTTAAGATTTAAAAGATTACAATTCCTAAGACTATAAATAGATTAAATAAATATATTCTTTTTTAATCACAGGAAAAAATAACAGAAAGTAAGTCATAATACTACCACTACTCAGCCAGGTATGTTGGCTCACACCTATAATCCCAGCACTTTGGGAGGCCAAGGTGGGCAGATCACCTGAGATTAGGAGTTTGAGACCAGCCTGGCCAAATATGGTGAAACCCCATCTCTACTAAAAATACAAAAATTAGCCAGGTATGGTGGTGGGTGCCTGTAATCCCAGCTACTCGGGAGGCTGAAGCACAATAACCGCTCGAACCCAAAAGGTGGAGGTTGAGGTGAGCCGAGACGGTGCCACTGCACTCCAGCCTGGGCAACAGAGCGAGACTCCATCCCAATAAATAAATAAATAATACTTAACATCTTCTGTGACAGGCATCATGTTGTTCTTCATATGCAATAACTCACTGAAGATTCAAAATGACCCTGTGTGATGAGTACTATCATCACTATTTTTCAGAAGGGGAAACCAAGACATAGAGAAGTGAGATCACTTGTCCGAGATCACATGACTAAAAAGTGCAAAGCTTGGAAATGAACTCAACCAGTCCACTTCCTGAGCCTGTGTGCTAGCCACTATCACAAATCCCTGAGAGTTAAGTCATTTCTGATTTCAAAGGCTCATAAATTACAATATCTAAATATGTTATGGATAGAGTGGAATTTTATTTCTATCTTACCTATAAGATTTGAGCGATTCTCACTAACAAGTCCTGGAAACATTCATATTAATTTCCATAAGTCTGGAGCCTCTAATCCTCTCAACTTACAGGATATCAATATATGTAATTTAATGAAGATGCAAAATTCTCAGCTGCTGTTTCCTTTGTATGTTCATCACTGTCCAAGTAAATTCCTCTTAGAGGACAAAATCCTTGGGGAGATTTGTTACGTTTCCATTTTTGTGTGTTTTCTATAAGGTTATTACATATATGTTGAGTATGGAGCCAAACGATTTTGGTTTCTGTCCTTCCCACTATTTATTCCTATTCAAAGGAAATTTTAAATACAAACTAGCTACCCATTCATCAAGATTGTTTCAAATTTATTTATGGCGCAGCATAGAGAAACTTCTGGGAATAACAACTTTAAATCTATTATAGTTTCTATTAATGTAGTCACTAATTGCTATGAGAACTATTTTGGATATGCTAACATAAAGTAAACTCATTCCAACAGACTGCTATGAATAGCTTTGCATATTCTCACAAAAGACATGAGAATTTTGTAAGTTTGGAGGGTGGGAAAGTAGAAACATGGTTTTCAGATTTTCTTTTCAAACATTGTTATCATAGGTTCAAAGCCAAAATTTAGAAATTGTACTCAAAACCCATCTTTATAGATGATCCTCTTGATTAATTATCTTGGCATTGCCACTTTCAGACAACAATTTTAATTATAACTCATATTAGACAGGGATCCCAAGTGCTATTTTTGCTCACTGATTGATTAAATTAAATAAAAATGTTTATGCACCTGTTGTGTGCCAGGCACTGTTCTAGGCATTAGGAATAGAAGCAAAACAGGCAATAGAGGAGCAAGCAAAACCCGCTTTGATGAGGTTTTAAGGTATTTATACTGATAGAGCACAGAAAGGGAACAAGGTAAAACAACAGAATACAGACAGGATGATAACAGCAATGAAGAAAAATATAGCAGTCAAGGGGATATGGGTTCTGGGAAGAATGGAGCAGTTTTAAATGGTGTGGTCAGGGAAGGCCTCATGGAGAAGGTGACATTTCAGTATGGATCTGAATCAGGAAAGGACAGGCATACAAGGCCATCTAGGGAAAGGCATGCTAGACAAGGGAATAGCACTGCAACGGTCCTGAGGTGGGTCTGAGCTCCTACTGTGTTTGAAGAGAAAAAAACAGGTCCTATGGGTTCAGTGGAGGAATAAGAGGAAGGAGGTAAAATGCTACGTCAGAAAAGTAACCAAACAGGCAGGTGCCACAGGGTTTTATAGGCCATGCTGAATATTTTATCTTTTTCTTAAAGACAGACTGGGAGCAACTAAAGGTATAGATAGAATGGCTATATAATTTACTATTCAGATTTTGTTATTTCTGTTGGTAAAATGCTAAAGTGGATGGATACTGGCAAAATAGAGAAAGACCAGGGCTGTTATAGGCAAATGAGGGAAATATATGATGTCTTAGGTGTAGACCAGAGGAGTGGCATCGTCTTGGCTTTTAGCAGAGCACCCAGGCTGCTGTTTTCAGACTAGCATGAAAGTGAGCAAGCGTTAACGCAAAGAAAGTTGTAGGAGCCTGTTGTAATATCCAGGTGAGAAGTGGCTGTGACAATGGCAAATTCTGGGCGTTTTCAAATGCAAAGCCAGCAGGACTTAGGAATGGAACTGACGTGGAGCATTAGAGAAAAAAGATTTTGAGATTAAACCATTGTAGGAACGGAGTTGGCCTTAACATAGCTGAAGAGAATAGAGAAGACGCTTCAGGAGAGTCGGGGGAGGGGAAACAAGAAGCTCCAGTAGCTATCTAAGAGGAGATACTGGGTGGGCAGTAAGATACAGAGGGCCTAAGACAGTCAGGGAGTCATTAGGGAGTCACCAGCATGAAGGTAGCACTGAAAGCATTAGAATGGTCGACCTCCTGGCCTGGGCATGGTGGCTCACCACCCCAGCACTTCAGGATGTCAAGGTGGCAAATTGATTGAGTCCAGGAGTTCAAAACCAGCCTGGGCAACACAGTAAGACCCCATCTCTATAAAAAATACAAAAATTAGTGGGGTGTGGTGGCATGTGCCTATAATCCCAGCTACTCAGGAGGCTGAGGTTGGGAGAATCACTTGAGCCCAAGAGGCTTTGATATTCCCTTACAGGTTGTTAAGTATAAAATCCCTGGCAGTGCTGGGCGTGAGGGCTCATGCCTGTAATCCCAGCACTTTGGAAGGCTGAGGTGGGTGGATCATTTGAGGTCAGGAGTTCGAGACCAGCCTGGCCAACATGGAGAAACCCCGTTTCTACTAAAAATACAAAATTAGCTGGGCATGTTGGCACATGCCTATAATCCCAGCTACTCAGGAGACTGAGGAAGGAGACTTGCTTGAATCGGGAGGCAAGATCACGCCATTGCACTCCAGCCTGGGAAACAAGAGCGAAATTTTGTCTCAAAAAAAATTTTTTTTCTTAATAAAAATTATATTATCAAAATATTAAAAATAAATTTTAAAAAGGTTGTAAATCGCTTTCTTTTGTATTTTTATGTGTCATTATACTTTGAAGGCATGTTAACTCTTTCAGGCCAACAGTATACTAGATGATTGCTTTGTGCTTTACCTGGGAGACAATGTCTGGTCAAAGAATTATGAACTAACGACAACGAAATTCCAACTTTGTTTAGCATAGATATCAGCTTTCTGGTTTGATTTTGTAATCTTTATTTTAAATAATAAAATTAGCTTTTACTTTTCTTTGTTTTCTCATTTTTGAGATTACTTTTATTATTTATCATTATTTTCCTTTTCCTTTTCTGAAATAACCACCATTTTGAAAAATAAATATCTACTATCTAAAAGGATGGATTCTGGAGAACTACGCAGCAGCTCTGCTATCTTGGGCAAAACACTAACGTCTCTGTGACTCAGTTTATGCATCCATAAAATGAGAAGAGCAGTACCTTCCTCATGAGGATTTTGTGAGAATTACATGAATTAATATGTGTAAAGCATTTACCTCAGTGCCTGGCACATATTAAGTACTACTTTAGGGTTTGCTACTGTTACTGTCATAATTCATTCATTCAGGAGCCTTTGAGTTGCCTTTTTTTCAGGTAATATTAGTGCTTGAAATTGGAGTGCACATCCACTTTTTCTAAGGGCTTAGAACCAACTAATTTCCTCATATTCCTCCATCACACACACTGGGCATATAACACTATTTGCAGGACGAGAATTCAGGAAGTGTTTATGAAAGAAAAGGAAATGTGAAAAGAACTGGAACTATGATCATAACATATCTCAACATTCACAACAAAGGTGGCCCAAACAAAGAGATTACATGTTCCTGAAGGTAAGACTCAGATGTCTGTTTCCTATGTCAATATGTAATAAGCAAAAGAAATGACAAACTTGGATATGGTCCTAGAGGCTGAGCCAGATATGACAAACAAGGTGAAGGTTGGGGCAGAGCTCACATTCACAACCATGTCACACATCTAGATATTTTAAATGTCAACAGGATTTACATATGGTGACACTGCATTTTAGAGAGATAGGAGTGTCAGGAAATAAAGTTAAGTGAAGGAAACTAACAAGCATAAATTATCAGCATATAAGAAGCTCCAGAAATTGAGGTCAGCCACAGGTTACCTTCTCAAAGCATAATTAGAAAAGCTAACATAAAATGCACTATCGTTGCCACCTGTAAAAGTAGCATACCTTAAGGGATAGTTTGAAAATATATTGTCAAAAATTTCCTAGGAAACACCTCAGTTTTATCAAGGTTACCAAAAGCAACTCTATGAGAGGATCCAGAGCAATTCAGAGCTTGATACAGGAATTATGACTGACATAAAAGCGAATGTTAACTAGGACATCTGTGTGTTTAGATGAAATACATATTAATTAGGATTGCATTCAGCTACAAGCAACAGAAACAACTTAATTTTTCTCACAATACAAGAATTCCAGTCATGATTTCAAGGCTGGCATAGCTGCCTGAGGATATAAATGAGGGCCCAGCTCCCTCTAAAGTTCTGTTCCACCATCACTGGCATGTGGCCATTATGCTCAAGGTCACAAGTTGGTTGTATCCGAGCTAGAATAGGCAAGGCTAGGACAAAAAGTAAGTGCCTGCTGAGTCTTTCATAAAATATTCTTTATCAGTTTTATCAAGAGTCTTCCCAAAGACTCTGACTGGGTGCAGTGGCTCATGCCTGTTATCCTAGCATTTTGGGAGGCCAAGGTGGGTGGACCACCTGAGGTCAGCAGTTCAAGACCATCCTGGCCAACATGGCAAAACACTGTCTCTAGTAAAAACACAAAAATTACCTGGTCTAGTGGTGCCCACCTGTAGTCCCAGCTATTCAGAAGGCTGAGGCATGAGAATCGCTTGGACCCAGGAGGTGGAGGTTACAGTGAGCTGAAATGGTGCCACTGCACTCCAGCCTGGGCAACACTGAGACTCTGTCTCAATAATAATAATAAAAACAACCTTCCCAAAGACCCTAATCAATAGATTTTCACTTCATATCACTGAATTATACTGCTAATAAATGGCAGAGCAAGATATGAACACGGTTCTATCTTCAGCATCCAGTTAAAAATACTCACGCCCATGGCTCCCTTGCAGCTCCATGTAATTCAGCGATATGAAGCAATTCTATGGGAGGACCACAGCAAATCAGAGCTTGATACAAGAATTATGACTGACCTAAACAGTTGATAATAAATGTACTGATTTTTTTCATATTATTATCAGTAAGAAGAGAAAAAAGGTGTAGAGATGGCAATGGGGGAAACCTGAAGGGAAGAAAGTGAAAGAATTTAAAAAGAAAAGGAATAAAGTTGTGAAGCAGAAAGGAGAAAGGAAAAGGAGAGGGAAAGCAAGGACCATGCTTCAAAGGAAGCAAAGGAGGAAAGACAAAGAGAAAATTTACAGGGAAGAAGACAAGATGAGACAGAGCAGGAAGGAGAGGGGAAAGGCAGAGACAGATGACTCAGGTGACCATAGCACTTACGGGTCTACTGTCACTCTTTTTCAGGTCACTTTGTTTGTGGGCACCAGCAGACATCAATAATTGGTGCTATCCGTAACATGTCACCCTTCCTATCATGTAAGAGTATTTTAATCAATAATTTTCTTTTTAAACGGGGTCTTACTCTGTTGCTCAGGCTGGTCTTGAAATCCTGGGATCAAGTGATCCTCCTGCCTCAGTTTCCAAAGTAGCTAGGATCACAAGCGTGTGCCACTGTGCCTAGCTGTAATAAAATTTTGTTTTCAACATGAAGTTGAAGGAAAGCGAATTTTTTAAGGAAAGCGAATTCAGCATTAAAGGATAACCTGCATTTTAAACATTTACTTTGAAAACTCAGAACTCCTATAGTTATTTCTTAGTGGGATTCAATGCTATCTAATTATCTTAGCTTCGTTTTTTATTTTGAGTGATTTAGAGCTGCCTTATACCACAAATCAACATTTCTACATTTGTACTGATCCCCCTACCACACACACATACTCAAATACATTTGCCATAATTGGTTCTTAGAGAGGATAGAATAAAAAAGAAAAAAATAGGTATAGATTTAGAGAAGCAGACATTTTAAAAATAATTGGTTAACCTATAGGCACAGCATTCAACCCTTCAGAAGCTCTGTCTTCAATGAGATGTGCATGGCAGGTGACTGTGGTGAAAATTACTCTCTGAGCCACACAATTGACACCAAAGTGAGATCATACCATCTCATGCAGAACGTTCTGAGAGCCAATAATTTTTTAAAGCTATGCAATTCCTGTGTTTGAACAGTCATTATAAGATATTCATATTTGAAAATTCAATTCGAATATCTGAAATAGTGCTTTTAAAACGCTTTTGCTTAAAGTTGTTGAGACTGAAATGCTACATAGTGCAAGTTATTTTTCAAATGACTCTAAAATCAGGTAAAGGGGGTGGATTAATCACCCCCAATGTTTTTGAAATGAAAATATTTAGATAAGTCAATTTCCCTTTTAACATATATTAAGTCATTACTCAGGCATAGCCTAAACCACCTCTCTCTGTCCATGGTGAACCTGCCCATTCCAACCTAATGCACTCCACCTTCCTTTTTTCCCTCAGTGTAGGGCTATCCAGTTTTTCTATTTCTATGTGACACAAAGAACTTCATATTCGTGTGTGTGTGTGTGTGTGTGTGTGTGTGTGTGTGTCTTTTAAAATGTAAATGTACAAAAAGTACTGGTCACTGAATTTATTTATGCTTTTCAAACGTAAAGGTTATTTGAAATAAAGGGGTCATTGCATCAGCAACTATATATGAAGATTAAAGACATAATAAGTTTCAAACTAGCACCTGAAATGATCAGAAAAACAATTATGGCTTATTACGCAACCAATTTTAAATAATTGATGGAGTAAGGCTTCTAGTTTATTCTATAAAGTTGACCAATTCCCAGGCGGTAAAAAAAAATCAAAGATAGATTTTTAGATATTTTCTTTTGAATAAAACTAATCTATAAAAATTTGAAAGTCAAAAACGCTGACTTTAAAATCTTCGTAAAATATCACTCTTTTTAAAGATAAAAAGTCAAATTTATTAGACCAAGACAGTTCTGTAAAAACTATATTCATATTATTACAATGACACAACGTTACCATTTTATTCATTAACATTTTCAATGCAAATAAAAGTAATAGTTTAAAACAAAGATTCACACAAATTGGAAGGAAATATAATTAAATAACTCCTAGTAATGTAAGAATGAATGAAGTATGAATTTCTGCCAAAATGAAATATTTTGAACTATAATTCTAAAGACCTGATTTTTAGTTTAAAATTGGAATTGAAACTCACAGTGAATATAAATTACAGGAAGCAAGATTTATGATTTAAGAAACAATCTGAACCACATCAGTAAAACATGTATGAAATAAATTGTAGAGAGTAAGATAAATATGTGACAAGTAGAGCAAAATGCTAAAAAAAAAGCCCAATTTTCATAGTCCTATATAGGCAGGACACAGCTTCAGTTCGCTTATAAATTGCATTTGACAAATGATTTTGAAAGTTTAAATACACTGATTATAGAATCTGAAACATATGAATGATAAATAACCGATCACCTCATCAGCAATGCAGTTACTTTAGTAATAGCAAATCAATTTACTCCAAATAATAAAATCACTCCTTTGAAAGGAAGGAAATCTGGAATATATTTCCAAAAGTTATGTCCGACATAAATATCATCTGGTGTTTGCAAGGTCATTAAATTGCACTTCCTTTGAACAATAATTTTTAAACAGCAACCAGTTAATTTCAGAACATATGTGTCCTGAACAGTAATACTGGAAATTGTCAAAATAAAGTGCCCTCAATACTCTATCCTGATTATACCTTTCCTTAAAGTAAATGTTTAGTTTTAGGAATAGAACATTGATTTTCCTGTCTGTCTCACAATATAATTTTTTAAAAAAATGGAGTGGATATACAGCATGAAAAAATTACCAATAGTGATGCCGGACTTACAAAATACAATAAAATCCCCCTTTGAAAACATCATGCCACATCACCAATTCAATTCTACTCAAGGCCAAATTTTTTTCTCTCAGTTGATATTTTAGAGCATACTTCTCATTGTTAATGGAACACTTCCCCTATCTTATGCTACCATAATAACAGAAATTCTAGTCCATTCGGAAATTCAGGTACATTGTCTCACCAAAGCTCAAGTATTTTGGGCAGACTCATTTACTTATGTTTGGCTTTCATGTACAGTGTCTTCTAATGGCTGACCTCTCCTTTTTGATGGTGACTGAGTAAAGCCAACCTTGTGAGGGGCAGTTCCTTATTGACATGATTACAGGGGCATCCAAGTCTTTCTATCCCCAAATCTATTATCTGGTTGCTCAGTGATGCTAAACTTACTTTAAGCAAAGAGGGGAAAGACATCTTTCTACCACTATAAGCAAAAATGTGGGAAAGTTCAATACTGACAAGTCACATTCATCATAAATTGATTGGGGGGCAAGGGGAAGAGTGGCAAACAAAAATGGATGGTAGCTACCTGAAGGTTGGGGGTGAGGAATAGGAACGATCATAGGTGAGGAAAGGTGCAGACTTCAATCCAACCATCACATTTTTCACAATACTGCCTTTGTCCCTAGGAGAAGGTGTGCTGAATCATGGGGCATGGCTGGAAAAGAGAAATGGCTACCTGACTAAACCATGTAGATTCTTGTTGCCTATTTCCCCATCATTTGCAACTTTCTACACACACACACACACAAAATCCAGGTTTGGTGCCTGAAACGCACATTGGGGAAACTGACCATGTCTTAGGATTTGTGCAAAAGAAAAGGAAATTCTAGAAAAAAAAATGTTCTGATGCTGGGACCTTTCTAATTCAACATGGTGTATATGAGAACTCCTTTTGCTGAGCTTTTACATTGTGGTATACTCACGGTTCATTGTGACTAATAATGCCCTTTCAAAAGAGTCATAGACAACAGAATTTAAAAGATATAGGAAGATGAGAGAGATACCAAATGACATTTAATTGAGAGATGAGAACACACCAGATGTAACCATGCACTATTTATAGAGTTGCCAGTACTGAAAATAGATGGATATACTACTTAATGTAAAAATCTGTGACAATTCTGTTAGACTCGAAAGCTCCAGATTTTTAGTACTATATATTTTTTATTTTTGTTAAAGATATTCCATAGATATATTTAAATACGACACATACAGGGACCTATAATTGTGAACCACTTTTATTCTAGACTGGCGATTGCCGCCCCATTTTACATTCTGAGCTCTACCACACACCCCAGTGTCAGAGGGCAGCTGACTGATCTACAGAAATGTTCTATGTTAGGTGCTACTGTGCACACCACCTTTATCTCAATGCATTCTTTTAGGTAAAAAAAAAAAAAAAAAAAAAAAAAAAAAAGTCACAACTATCAGCTCTACATCCAAACACAGTTCATTCAAATGGTGACTTCAATGTATATCATAAATGTAACTGATTTTTTCCTGATATAACTGTTACACTTTAAGGATCTAGAAGGTTAGAAATAAAGTCTCAAGCTAACATTTTACAGATTTCTTATAAGTTTAAGAAGACTTCTTGGCCAAAAGACCTTTCACTTTGGTCACATATCAAAATGGACCAACCACAAAGTACATGAGATTAAGTTTTCCCATTGGCAGTTCAATTCTTACAGACGCTCTGTGTGTGTGTGTGTGTGTGTGTGTGTGTGTGTGTGTGTGTGTGTGTGTCTGAATTTTTAAAATTAATTTTCAAAAGCCTAAAAGAGACATACATAAGCACCACTTCATTTTTAAACATGTCTTCTACCTGTAGAACATTTTACAAAAAAAAAAAAACCCTCTTACTTGAAGGCCTATAGCTACAGCTAGTTCCAAAATCTAAATGTTTAATAAAATAGATAATAGAAATATAAAATCTGACACAATTCTCAAAGCTTATAATAATTTGACCTTTCATAACTTAAATAACACAATTTCTCTACCTTTTCTGGTGGTGGAAAAGAGGTGGAAATTGAGATCCTCCCCCGCAATATCCAACTTGAAGTATCTACACTTTATTCTTACTCTACATTATCCATTCCTTTTCAGACTTAGATATGTGATTATGATGAGTCTTAAGGTGACTTGCATTTGCTAACTGAGGGAGCAAGACCAAAGAGAGTACAATATTTTGGTGTTTTTAGTTAAGTTTTCGATATCAAGACCTTCCAAAGTATGTGGAAAACAGAAAAAAATAATAATAAAGCTTTGTATCATCACATGGTCTTCCATCATAACATGACAGTTACGCCTTTGAGACCAGCCTCGCCCACTTACCCACCGTTCTCACTGGGAGATAATACCGGGCAAGAACTTTTGCTAAGAGTCGCACAGAGCAGCAGGCTCAGTCATCAGGCTTTGGGTTAGGTCTGGTTGCCATCACAGTAGCTGCTCCTTCCACTTAAAGATTCCCATTACCTCAGAAAAGCACAAGCTTGTTCTTGGGAAGAGGGGGTAGTAAGCACTTTTATCTAAAAAGGGACTAGTTACGGAACATTAATTTTCCAAAATTATTTCTAAAATTCCACCAAATTAAACTCCTGCTTTACAGACAAGGCTGCCACCATGTCACAAGGAAGTTGTAAAAAACACTGTTTAAAACCTCTAGGAGACGTTTATTTAGGCTAAATATTTTAGAATAGATAATCAAGGTTTTTTTAAAACAGAAACTCCTAAGGATTCTTAAAATTTTTAAATGCTTGTCTGTCTTTAGTGCCAGCACCCCATAGATTATCTCCCACCATGCTAGTAATTGTTAGCCTATTACAGATACAAACTATTAACAGGAGCCTACTGGACAATGGTTTCTATTAGGTTGGGTATAAATATTTTGGGGTTGAAATTCTAACTAAATAGTGCCTGTCGCTGCTTAAAAGCTCCATAGAAGTGAAATGTTCAGAAGTCCCAGAAGAAACACAGAAAAGAGACATTTTTTATTTTTCCACATACTCGATGTACTAGCTTAAAATACATGCACTACATGATATTATATTTATTGGAGCTGAATTTTATTTCTTCTATAATGTTTATTTTTGATGCAGGGCTGCATAATGATTCCTTTTTTTAAAAGATACCTCTAAATTATAAGGGATTCCAGCCTGTACCTGGAAATTAAAGCTGTGCAGATAAAATACAAAGTCATTAATAAACATCACAAAGATAATTCTAACAAGAAGCACCATGTAGAAATAAGGCAGGAATCAGAAAAATCATCAGTTACTGACATATTAAATTACACTTTCAAAAGAATAGGGAGCTGGAAGCAGCCGCTCCCTTTCAGGAGGGCTGTTTGACACTGAATGAAATGCCAGGGACTCCTGGCTGGTGAGCAACGGGAACTTTGGGGGCGAGCGGCGCGGGGCAGTCACGGACCTGGGCGCTTCAGTCTGTCACCAGCCTGCCCGCAAAGCCCAACGACAGCCCCAAAGCCCCCCGGGGACCCATCTGGGGGGACCGGGAGCAGGACAAAGGTCTGAAATTCAAGTCCTAGGATTAAAGAAACAAAATGCGCAGGTTCCATTTAAAGTGCCTGCGTTAAGTACGGGGAGTGAGGGGGAAAGACACCGAACCCCAAGAATTCTCAGGCGTTTATCACAAGCACCAGCTCATTACCAGGAAATGCGTTCGGGGAGTGGGGACATGGAGAATGAATTCCAACTCGCGACTCCATTCTCCACTAACTTTACTCTCGCTCCCTGGACCGAGCGCAAAGCTGGGGCCAGGTTTGTCATGGTTCTTGTTTCCAGGGCCCCTTGGAAGAAGGAAAGGGATGATAAAGGTGCGCTGGCTGGCGCACCCGGCGGCGGCGAGCGCGGAGGTGCTGCGGTACCTACCATGGTATTCTTGTCCCGGAACGTAGTAGGTGGGGTTGCCCGCAATATGCAGGGAAATGAGCACCTCGCCCTGCTCCCCATCCCCTTCCAGCTCCCCGTGGTGGGTGCACAGGAAAAAGAAGGGCGAAAAGCGGGGGTAATAGCCCGCCGCCGCGCGCGCCCTCTGCGTCGCCCCCAGCAACAGCGCTAGGAGGAAAGTCCGCCAGGCCCAGCCACTGCGCTCCATGCCGCCGCCGCCGCCGCCGCGCGCTCTACGCGCCGCTCGCTCATTCAGTTTTGGAGACGCTGGGACGGAGGAGCTACGCGGCGAGAAGGCGAGAAGGAGGCGGACGGGAGCGGAGGGGGCTCGGGAGGGGCCTGGGAACTGGCCCCCGCCGAGAAGTTCCGCGGGAGACGGCGGCTCCCAAAGTTACTTTGGGCCGCGGGAGCGCGGGGCCGGGGCTGCGGGCGCCGAGAGCGCGTTGTCCGCCGCCTCTGCGCGACGCCCCTCGGCCAGGCCTGGGAAAGCGACCGCCCCGCTCCACACCTTCTTAAAGCCCCGGGCGCCGCGTCCCCCCCGCCGCCGCCACACGTGTCCCGGCCGCTCCCCCGCCCCCGCGCGCCGCCCCGCCCGCCCCCCGCCCTCTCGGGCTGGCTCGGCCGCACCTCGCGCGGCGAGGGGCGCACGCGTCCCCGGAGTCCCCGGCCAGCGCCCGTTTCGCACCCGGGAGGGCAGGGAGAGGCGCGTGCCGGGGAGCGGGACGGGGTACGCTGTCGAGGACCGCTGAGCCCGCGACTCTTCTGCAAGAGACGTCAAAGCCCCGGAGAGGGCACCTCCCGCCCAGCTGTCTGAAGGGGAAGGCCAGCCCCTTTGGCCATCAGTGTGCCCTGTTTTTCCTGGGAGGATGCGTGAGGGAAGGAGAGGGGCGGCGGGGACGGCTGCTGGCGCCGGCTTCTTTGTCTGCGCCGGCTGCGTCCCGCGCCCCTCGGGGCTCGCAGCCTGGCGGTCCGGGCGGCCCGCACTCGTTCTGGGAATCCGCCCCAGGCCGCGAACCGCTAGGGGCCCTCGCGCTCCCCTCCCACCCAGGCCCCCTGTCCCTCCCGCCGCCCCCGCCCGGCCCCTCGCGGCAGCGACAGAGCCTCATCTGTAGCGGATTTTAAAATGAGATTAAGAGAAAGTGGAATTGGCAGCCTCGAGTGGTGCCTGGAAATGGTGATTTGTGCTGCTCGGTTGTGGGGAATTGTGAGGCAGGAAGAGCTGGCGGAGCTAAGATCCGACAGGCGCTCTTCGCCGGACTGTTCTGTTGTTCATTGCTACTGGGCTCTTCAGTCGGAGATGGGTGTCGTAATTTTTTAAATCAGTGTTTATTTCCTTTAAATGTCGATTATGACCAATGGCCCTGAAATCGGAGGAGGGAAAAACGGAGATGCTGGCAGCGGCGATTGAAGCGGGTGGTAATGAGCGGCTGCACATGAACTGCAGGGAAGTGAAATAATCCATAAGCACGTTTTTAGCCGAGGACGGCTGGCAGGAGCCCTGCGGCATCCGGAGATGGGGGAGCGGGGTTGCCAGGTTTTAATGCCTCTCCCCACCCACCCTTGGCCCGCCACCAAGCCATATAAACCCGCACGTACAGAAATGAGTAGATTATAAAATTGGAAGGGATGGTGCCTTTGCCTGCGTTTGTGAGGCGAGGGGCGGTGAAAATCAGGGTCCAAGGGGAGACCTCTGTAATCACTTCGTTGCAATAGGAAGAAATTGTTTTTCTTCCTCTTACCGAGACCGAATGACAGGTAAAAAGGGCCCATTTCTAGCTAGCTTCTTGTTTCCCTACTTCAAAATCCCCAGAGGCTTAACTGCCATATAAATAATATACAATGTATACATATATGTGTGTGTATATATATGATGTAACAGTTGCTACACTGTAGCTCTGCGGGGTGCAGGCTATGGGGCTAGAGGTACTTTACCTTTTTAATCCTAACACCAACTGGAGAGGCAAAAAATATCCCTACTTCACAAGGGAGAAGGCACTCAGAAATGTTGATAACTTACCCAGTCAGTGACAAAGGCTGGATGCAGGGAAGACTGGCTGGCCTCAAAGGCTCTGGTCCTGCACTGCCCTTCCGCAGTCGACAGCCCTAGCTGGAGCAGGTGGTGTTGCCCCAAACAGAATTAGGAGATACTCGCCCACAGCTAACAAGACTGTTACTGCCTTCCTGTCCAGTCATGTGAATATAGCCAAAGACAAAATTAATCACTTGGAGAAAGAATCCAAAACTACTTAATGTTTTTGGCTTACACTTTTAAAATGTTTAGTTGCTATGCATTGAACACCGTCCTAAGTACTATACATACTGACTCCCTTATTCCTCATAAGAATACTATGGGAAAAGTACCATTAATAGCTTCATTTTGCTATGATGAAACAGCACAGGGAGGTTAAGTAACTTGTCCAAGGTCACACAGCTAGTAAGTAAGAGCTGTGACTTGAACCCAGGCAATCTGATTCTGACACTTTAACCACTGCAAATCGCCTCTGAAGAATGCATGTTGGTGGTGTTAGAAGGATGGGAAGATAATTATTCTTTATCCAGTGTCGGAATACCTCATTTAATCCTTATGTTAGCCTGCAAAGTGGGTATAATTATTATAATTATCTTCATTTTTAAAGAGAAGAAAGTTGAGATTGATATAAGTTAAAGAAGCTTGGAATCAAGTCTAGCCATGTTTGATGCCAAGGTCGCTGCTTAAATAAACTGTCTTTAGTAAGCGCTGATACTTGGTCCAGGACATGATTGGAACTTAATTCGTATAAGGTCCTCAATTCCCAGGAGGTCCCCTTCTTTCTATTGTGTAGTGACTGTCAGAGGAATATTCTTTCTCATGTCTCTTGACATGGCTTTCTTAACATTCAATTTATGTGACCAAGTTTATTTTTCAATCTTCCCCTTTATTGTGCTTCCTTAATTTTTACCACTTTGCTTTGCTATTACATTTGAATAACTTTTATACTCTTAGCCATGAAGTAGGCTCATATTCTTGGCTACAGCCCTGCAGTTGTTCAATAACAGGCACAAAGACTGTTTAAATAATGTCCTGAGTGGTGTTGAGCTGGTCAAGAGGGGGAGAAGTTGTTGGTACACTCCAGTCTGCAGTCCTTAGAACTAACATGAATATCTTATAGAGGCTCAAGTTCATATTGGTTTCATCTCTGAAACTCTTTTTGGTTAGGCGAGTTCAACTAGTCATCATTAAAAACTTTTAAATAACCTTTGGAAAATCAGAAAAATGCTTATGTCATATATAAAATCCATTGAACTGAAAGTAGCATCTTCTTAGTGAGCAACTTACTTGAAACCACACAATAAGGTGGAAACCCAGGTTAGATAGCAAAACTTCCTGCTTCCCAATTTGTGTGCTAACCTTTATACCTCATTTGTATTTAGTGAGCCATAATAAGTATCTCCAAGAATATTTGGTTTGCAAAATCCAAAAACCTTCTGAACTAATAGAAAAATAAAGAAGTGCTTTTCCAGAAAAAATGGTTTACATCAAAAACATCTGCAAAAAGTGAAAGGCGATGTCAGGTGGAAATGAATAGGCTTGTGGGAAAGAGAGTTTAAAGTGAGATGAGATTTATTTTTAATTAAAAGAGCTTTGAAATAGTAAGTAGTCTACCAAAAGAATTAAACTAAGTATTCTTAAAAGGTAAATCCACTTCTTGATAAGTGGAAATTATTGCCCAGTATTTGAATAATCATAACACAATGGGAATTAAATTCATATATATATTTGCTGTGTGTGTGTATATATATCTGCTATATATCTCTATATATACACACATACATACACATATATCAAATATGTAGCTTTTAAATGATTGGGAGATGATTCATCCAAATGAAATACAAAGAAAACATTAAATTATATTTTAAGGTTGCAAGAATTCACTTGCTGTCTGCCTTCCATTAATATTTTTTGAGATGAAGCATTAAACATTTTGGTGTATGTGGGAAAGTGAATTACTATTCTTATGTAAAAATCGAAGTTTGTAAATCAAAGAAATGTAAATATAAATATGAAGAGGGTGAACAAACTGAAATCAGTTGACTTATTAGACTCTAAAATGGTAATAAAAGGCCGCATAAGAGCAAACCCTATAGCTGCTAATAAACTTATAAAATCTATTACTCATAAGACATGGTACCATATGATAAAATTGAGGCTCCTAAGCAAAAAACAAAAAACAAACAAACAAAAAGTCAGACCCTAAAGATTAGTAAGCCTTTTGCAAATGAAATTTCACTGAGAAAGGTGGGATATTAGAGGGTTGGCTCTGTTACGTATGTCCTGCCAGAACATGTTACTTATTGCCACCCCAAATTAAAATACCATGATGAGATAAACTGTGGGACAACACAAAGTCATTATATTGTAAGATTTTTGAAACAGAGTCTGATTCCTCAACACTAAAAATTCCTTTTTTAAAGCTTGTCCACTTCCTGGGATTTGCCCTGCCCCTGCTTCTGTCTGGAATGCCCTTCCTATTTCCTGTGGCCTAACCACACATCTCCCACCCTCCTCTCCCTCACCTCACTCCTTACTTGGCTATAGCAACGCATGCTCCAATCTTCTCTCACACATTTTTGCATCTGAGAGACCTTTCCTGATCCCTCATCCTAAATTATGTCCTCTAGAGCAGCACTATTCAATATGGTAGTCCTAGCCCCCAGGTAGCTATTTAAATTTAAATTAAATTAAATTTAAAAATAAGTTCTTCAGTCACATTAACCACATTTCCAGTATCCAGTAGCTACATGTGGCTAGTAGTGGGATAATCTGTAAGTCTGCACTGTCTGTACTGGACAGTACAGAGTTACAGATTATCGCATTACTGCAGAAAGTCCTATTAGACGGCACCATTCTACATTGAACAGGTAAATGAATGCCCAGTCACCAACACATTCATTCAATGTTTATCAGACACCTCCTATGTTCCAAAGTGCTGAATGCAGTGGACTCAGTGAATAAAGCTAATAGAGTGCCCACCCGTTTGGCATCTACAATCTAGTGTTGGGGACAGCCAGTAAACTCATATAGTAAACAAGATTATTTCTGACACTGGTAAATGCTATGAAGACATAAAACCAGCTGATGTGGTAGAGAGTGTCTAGGGCAGGGAGGCTACTGTAGATTGGGGAGTCAAGGAAAGCTTCTCTGAAAGAGTGAAATTGGAGCTAACACTTCATTAATATGGAAGAGTCCATCATGTTAACATGTGGGGGAAAGAGCAGTCCAGCTGGACAGATCAGATAATATAAAGGCCCTGAAGCAGGACTATGCTTGAGATGTTCAAGGCTTAGGAAAGGTAGCAAGAAAAGGGAAGAGTGAGGCTGGGCACAGTGGCTCATGCCTATAATCCCAGCACTTTGGGAGACTGAGGCAGGAGGATCACTTGAGGCCAGGAGTCTGAGTCTGGCCTGAGAAACATAGCGAGACCCTATTTCTACAAAAGATTTTAAAATTAGCCAGGCATGGGGGTGCATGCCTGTAGTCCCAGCTACTTGGGAGGCTGAAGTAGGAGGATTGCCTGAGCCCAGGAGTTCAAGGCTGCAGTGAACTATGATTGCATCACTGTACTCCAGCCTGGGCGACAGAGTGAGACCCTGTCTCTAAAAAATTATCATTGTCATAAAATAAATAAAACGAAAGAAAGGGAAAGAGTGGTATGGGTATGAGATGAGATCAGAGAAGCAGGCAGAGACTAGATCACATTAATGTGATGGGGAGACTTGGGTCAGGAAGTAACATCTGAATGAATAATTAAAGGAAAGAGTGTTGAAGAAAGCAAAAATAAGTTGGGGAAAAATTTTCTAATACTTTCTCTCCAGGGTTTAAATAATATCCAACACAATATTTTAATGTTATTGGCTATAGCACAGTATTACAGTATACCAAGCACAATCAACAGGCACTAGCATGGACAGTGGCCAGACTGGACAGGGTGTTGTCTACCACAGTGAAGATTTCTTGTCTTTTTTTCTTATTCCTGAAAACATGGTGAAGCATGGAAGGGATTTTAAGCAGAGACATACCATGGTCCTATTTGTACATTTGGAAGATCATCTTGGTTATAAAGGGGAGAGTGGTTTGGAGAGCAATGAAAAGTAGATGCAGGGAGAGAATTAGGACGTAGTGCAAGTAGCTCAGGTGAGAGGTGATGGTCTTCAAAGGAGATGGAGAGAAGAGAGTGGAACTGAGATGTATTCAGGAGCCAGTACTACAGGACTGAGTAATAGAGTGACTGACTGGGCATAGGGATAAAGGGAGAGAAATGTGTTGAAGAGGGCGCACAACTTTCAGGTTTTTGCAGCTTGGTCATTATTACTGTTAGATAAACTATTAGATAAAAAGTATTTTGTATTAAACTTTTTAATGAAGTATAGTAATAGGCACAAAACCATAAACAAATCATAAGTGTGGTGTGCAATGCATTGTCAAAAATGGAACACCTCATGTAAGCAGTGTCCAAAGAATATAGACAGAAGTCTCCATGACCACTTTGAGTGAGCCATTGTATTCCTCAAGGCATGGAGAAAGTTTCAAGTGAAACATAACATGTCTTCAGGATGGTTATTTTTGCCTGTTTTCAAACTTCATGTAAGTGGAATCATACAATATATGTGATTTTATATCCGGTTTCTTTGGCTCAAAATCATGGTTGTAAAAATTATTCAAGTTGCTATAGGTAGCAAAAGTTTGTTCATTTGTATCTTGTAGAGTATATGGGGGAAAATCACAACTTTCTTATTTGTTAGTGGAAATTTTGGCTATTTTCAGTTTGGGGGAACTATGAATATGCAGTTAAATATATTCTTGCATTTGATGAACATGTGTGTACATTTCAGTTAAGAGAGGGAGTGTTGGATCATGGTGGAAACTCGTTTAACACATTGATGAATTAATGAGAAATAAAGATAAATCCTTAGAGGTAAAATATGAAATGACAGCAGGAATCCAGAGATAAAGAATGGAGTACGTAATCCACCCAGGACTCTGAGACATGTGCCCACTTCAGTAACACTTGAATTTCCATTGTGATGGACATGTGGGGTTGGGAACAGAGATAAAGCTTAGGGCCTGCTCAAGGTGGGAAGAATGATAGGGTGGTGCTACTCAAAGTGTGGTTTACAGATCGGTCTCCAAACTGTCTGTCGCCAGTACATGTTAAGATAGGTACAGAAATGGAGAGTGTTCAAAAACGTTCATAGTTATTGTATAAGCAGTAGTATCCAAGCAGCATTCCATTTCCCTAGTAATTCATACTGACCTTAGTTTTACAAAAGTATCTGTCCGTGATGGATTATGAGTTAGTATGCACAGTACTGTCCCAGGAAATCCATACGTAAAGCTATTATCCATCCCCAAATAGCTCGGCCCTCAATGAAAGGTGAACTAGAAAAGAAGTCAGAAATTCTCTCACTAAAATTTGAAACCACAGTCTGGCTGTCAGGAGGTTGTGACACAAATTCATATTTCTGTTTGATTTGAAAAACCTCAAGCTAATAATTAATTTTAAAGTGGTTCTGGGTTGAAAGTGTTCCCAGGCACCTGGCAAAACCAAATTCAAATCACCTCTAGGATGGACCATAAAAACAAAACAAAAACAATTTCTTTAAATCAGGCTTCAAAGAACTACAACACGTGAAGATTCACAGAACACTGTGTTTACCATCAAAAATCACTAATACTGTGAGAAAGCAGAACACAGTGGGTCAGTAGAAACAGGAGGTAACCACAATCAGACTCACAAAGACTTTAGATGTTGGAATAACTCTATTATCTAAGATATGTATATTTAATACATTTAGAAAAGTAACATAATATTCCAAAAATAAAACTAAAAATGAGACCATCAAAAATGACCAGCCATTCTCAAAGTAAGAAATGTAATACCTAAAATTTAAAACTCCAAGGAAAGAAGTATGTGCATCTGACAGTATAGTATATTAGATATTCTGGAAGGCCTTCTTCCTGTGAGACAACTAGATCCAGCATAAAACATAATCTTCTTGTGTCATCAGGCTTGTAGAAAGAAACGGAAATCGCTAAAAGACCAGGAAGTTTTATGGCTCAAGGACATCAATTAAAAAAAAAAAGACCAGGAAATTTTTTAAAGGGACCAACTATAAGGGAAAGCCAGAATAGTGAGTATGTGCAGTGCATACATATGAATGTGGGTTCCCAATTATATGGAGATGCAATATATGGCAGCTGTCACTGCAAATCAAAAGAAGAAAAAGTTGACTTTCCAATAAATGTGCTGAGACAATTGGTTTTTCATAGGAAAAATAATCCAATTGGACCTCCACTTCCCATGAGGGCCATAGGCTGAAATACAGGGCCTTTCAGTTTCGTGAGTCTCTTCTAAGGCCTTGAGACAAGCCCTGGGTTCACATGTTTTTGTTTTTGCTTTTGTTTTTGTTTTGTTTTTTGTTTTTTGTTGAGATGGCGTCTCACTCTGTCATCTAGGCTGGAATGCAGTGGTGTGATCTCGGCTCACTGCAGCCTCTGCCTCCTGAGTTCAAGTGGTTCTCCTGCCTCAGCCTCCTGAGTAGCTGGGATTACAGGGATGTGTGCCACCACATCCGGTTAATTTTGTATTTTTAGTACCAATGGGGTTTCACCGTGTTGGTCAGGATGGTCTCAAACTCCTGACCTCGTGATCTGCCCGCCTCTTCCTCCCAAAGTGCTGGGATTACAGGTGTGAGCCACCATGCCCGGCCCATATTTTTTAAAATTTGAAAAGTAAGATATTTCAACACATTCGTTAAGATCACCTTCTTTTTCTGTTCTAATTACTCCTCCACCACCACATTTTTCTTTGTGTAGACTGTCACTGGAGTCACTGTGAGCATTGTTTTTAGATATGGCTAAAGAAAAGTTGGAGATTCACTGCAATTGAGTTTAGTTGGATATTTTTATGTGGTTTACTGTCACTCTGTGATTGCAAAGTTATTCAAAGAATGACTTCCAGGAATATTTCTACTGATACTATGCTGACCTACCTTGAGCCATGACATGTAGGTACAGAATAGTTGTATCTTAGAACGTGTCCTGTGGACACCTGGCTCCAAAAATATGTAGACAGTAGAGAGGTAACAAGGTATGAAATATATGAAGCCAAAAGCTAATCTGTGAACACATTCTTCTAATCCTAATTCTTCTAATTCTAATGTTTCAAAACATAAGATCTCTGCTGTTATAAATGATGAAATAATGCAGTGTTTACAATTATATTTTTAAATGATTATATAATAAAATATAATGAATCACATATTTAGTGAATCTAATGCATTTTACTTGCTTTGATGATATGATGGCTCCAGACAAAACAGCACACAAAATTGTTACCAATGCAGTGAAATGGCCTAAATAAACAAGTGTTTCAGTGACAAATCTCTCTGTATATTCTTCAGTAGAACTATGTATATAATATTAGTATGGGTAATTTGATGATATGCATTTCAGTGCTTTAAAGATGCCTTAAATTCAGAAAATTTTATGGTTTTTCATAATTGCTGATTGTACCAATGTTCAAATATCATGAGGAATAATTAGTCTAAGGAATGAAAAATATGTAAATCTAAAATAATACGGGGGAAAGTTTTGAAATGTCAAAAACAACCTCGTCTAGAACAATGGGAATAAAAACTCCTATGGTCAATATCATGAAGACAAGGAACTAATTAAAATAGGCAAGAAAATATAGATGATAAAAATGACAATAGAAAAAATAAAGAAAATTATGTGAATCAGTTCCCTTCTAAACAAGAAATAAAGATGAAAATAAAGATGAAGAAAAACATAATATATTTGATCAATAGAACATGCATGAATGTCTAAACAGCTTCAGTTTGATAAATTTGTTGGCTTGGAGACGCACCATGCTCTTTCATTTTTTTCCTGTTCGGATAGATAATTTCACTCAACATCATTTAAGGAGTTTATTTTTAAAGTTCCAAAATTGTGATTGAGCCCACTAAGATTTATAGAGAATCAAAGAAATCGTACAATGGACAAAAGAGCTTCCCAGAAAGATATTTTGAAAAACAGCTTTTTAAATGGTCAAACCACTATCAAATCCTGTCTGGACTATTGCAAGAGTAGAGGATGCTTTTACTGTTTTGTTTGTAATCTCTTTTAACAAGACATCAGACAAGTTTTCTCATATCAAATCAGACTGGAGGAATTTATTAAGAGCCCCCAAAATTTATGACTCCTTAAAGCACAAGAAGTTTATGATATCTGAAGCAGTTTATTGAAGAATATGCACCTAAAAAAACGTAGCTAAAGAAACATTATATAAGTGGATTAGGCAGTTAATAAAAGTATTATGCTATTTATCTGGATTTTGTGATATTTTACTTTGATTTTAAAATGTTTTACTTCGTCGTGATTTTTCTATCTCTTAAAAAAATCCCCTTTGTACATAATGTATTATTTTTCTTAAAGAGGACCTCTAGATTCTATCTAAGTCTCATGTCCCACAAAGCCTGCATCCATCTCTTCTGAGATGTAATATTCAGCCAGTGTGCCCAGGTTTGATCTTACCTGATACTGATAGGCAGCATCAGTTATGACTAGTGGCATGACTAATGTTCCCAATTGATTGTGACCACACCGTATCAGTGTTTATGTATTCAGAATATTAAACTCTACTTATACTACAGACAAAAGTCAATTGTTAGAATAAAGTTTTAAATGGGAAAAGCAAAGCTTCAAAACTTTTAGAAGAAAATAGTGTACCAAATACCTTTCATTTCCCTCTCCTCCCCAGATCCACTCTCCATCCTTCTCCTCCCTGAACTATGCCCAAGATGCTGATCTGTGCAGATGGCTTTACCAGGGTGCCTGTGGCCTCTTTTCTGGGCAAGTTTGGTGAATAGAAGGACCTGACATTAGATCAAAGGGAGGAAGTGATTGCTAGGATTAGAGTGGTTGAGTGAAGCATTACTCTTAAATTTGCCTCTCCACATTCTGTCTAGTCTCACCTTCTGGAACTCTCCTTAGATGTAAACTATACTTTCTCACTCACTTTTCCATATATTTTAACTGCTCTGTTTTATTTTCCATCTGTTCATTTCTCTGTGCCACATTTGAGAGAATTTCTTCAGATTTGCCTTTCAGTTCATTAATTCCTTCCAGTGTGTCTAAGCTGCCATTTTAACCTGTCCATTGGGTTTTTATTTATTTATTTATTTTTTGAGATAGTGTCTTGCTCTGTCTCTTGGGCTGGAGTGCAGTGGTGCAATCTCAGCTCACTGCAGCCTTCGTCTCCCAGGCTCAAGCAATCCTCCTCCCTCAGCCTCCCGAGTAGCTGGGACTACAGACACAGGACACCAAGCCCAGCTAATTTTTGTATTTTTTGTAGAGACAGTGTTTCACCATGTTGCCCAGCCTGGTTTCAAACTCCTGAGCTTAAGTGGTCTGCCTGCCTCGGCCTCCCAAACTGCTGGAATTACAGGCGTGAGCCACTGTACTTGGCCTTATTTTTAATTTTTATTATGTAGTATTTTATATACATTGAAGAAAGGTTTGAGACACAAGAAGAAACTGTGACCAATATAATGGTAATAATAATGAGTAATAATAGTAATGAATAAATGTTATATATATCAGAATAAAAAGATAAGTTATGGAATATATTTCATATGTGGTTGCATGTATGTTTCAGATCTATTCCACAAGCATATCTGAAATATATATGAAAACGCAGAACAAAACATAGTCCAGAACAAAGTGCTTAAATTGAGGATGGTGTAGTCAGAGTTAGAGTGTTCAGGAGGAACATTTTGACTAGCTTCAATCTTTAGTAGTAAGAGTTAAGTTAAACATCATGTCCACTCGTAAATGGACATACACAGTGAACCTGATGTTTAACTTTTATTACTAAAGATTGAATCTAGGGTTTTACACTGCAGAAGGGTGCTCACTGAGGGGCAAAAGTGACAGATGAAATCATCCTGTGTCCCACTTGCCAATCCCAGACAGGATAATATAAGAATGGAAAATTATGGGCCAAACTCAATCATTCATTTGCAAAGATTTACAAATCCTAAACAAACCTATTGGTAAACTAAATCCGGCAAAATTTAAAAAAGGTAATACATGATAGCAGTTTTAGGTTCATTTCATGACTAAAAGAGTAATTTAACATTAGAAAAGTTATTACTAGGATTTGCTGTGTTAACAAAAGAAAAAACAATTTTAATCATTTCAACAGATATTGGAATTCAGCACCCTTTTATAATAAACTCATAGAAAAATGAAAATTGAAAGGAGATACTTTAATCTGATAGAGGATATTTACAAAAGTTCCAGAAGAAACATTATTCTTGTTGGCAAAACATTAAAAGCATTCCCTTTAAGATTTTGAATGAGACAAGGATGTCCTCTATTACCAGTTTTATTTAATATTGCCTTATATTTAATATCCTGGTTCTAAACAGTAAAATAAAAACAGAAAAAAATAAAATATGTAAAGGTTGAAAAAGAACAAACTAAATTCTTAGTTGGCAGTTGTTTCTTTCAGTTTATTGAAGATATAGTTACATTGGTTTTCATCATTGCTGTTGAAAAGTCAGTCCTCATTTAAGCTGCTGCTCATTTGAAGGCAATCTGGATCATTCTTTTTTCTGGATCTTTAAAGAATTTCTCTTTGACTTTGATGTTCTTCAGTTTAACTGATATTTTTTTCTGGTGCATAAAAATCCAACTAGCTTTTGTAACTCACATATTCACCCTCATAGTTTCTCTGTATATGTTACAAGTGATATGATAACCTACATGGAAAACAGGAAAAAATATAAAATAATTAAAAGAAGCAACACAAGAACTAAAATATGGCCTTTAGGAATAAATTTAAGCAAATATATGAAGTTATATATTAAAAAATTAATACATTTCCCACGTTACATAACCTCTAGAAAGTGGTAAAGCCATAATTCAAACCTAGTCAGAATTCTGCCAGCACCTCAGCACTACACTGTCTTGCCTTGATTCACAGAAGGGGAAACACCAGTGTCTCATATCAGTTGAAAAAATGTTGCAAAGCAAATTAAAACAAGGTATCATTTCATACCTATTAGATTGTCAAAAGTTAAAAGTCTGACTTTACCAAGTATTAGTGAGGCTATGAATTAACAAAAATTCTTACAAATGGCTGGTGGAAGATAAGTTGTTGCAAACATGTGGAAAACAATTTTTCAATATTTAGTAAAGTAGAAGCAAGATAGTGATTCTGCTTCTAGCTATACAACATGAAGACATGCCTGTTGAGAGCAAAAGGTGATGCACAAGAATACTCATAGTGACATTGCTATTAATAGCAAAAAAAAAAGAGAGAGAAACAAATATCCATCAGAAAATAAATAAATGATCTGGTTATACAATGGAACAAAAATTCTTGTTTTTTTAGTAGCTGCATTATGGTTTAATTTAAATATCATAAATTTTGGCTATTTCAAGTGTAGAATTCAGTGATTTTTAACAAATTTATAAAGTTGTGCAATATCACCACAACCCAATTTTAGAGCATTTTCATTACCAAAAATGTGTTATGTTTATCAAATTTATTATTTAATTAATGTACAAAGTTGTGCAATATTACATGAGATAATAAACTTGAGATCCCTCACGTCAATTTTCAGTTAATCCCATCTTCTCCACCCCCATCGCCAAGAAACCACTAATTCACTATCTGTATCTATGGATTTGTCTTTTCTAGACATTTCCTATAAATGGAATAAAATTTGTGGTCTTTTGTATCTGGCTTCTTTCATTAGCATAATAGTTTTGAAGTTCATCTGTGTTGAGGCATATATCAATAGATAGTTCCTTTTTATTGCTAACGTGATATTTCCATGTATAGCTAGACTTCTGGCTATTACAAATAATACTGCCATGAACATTCACATGCAAGTCTTTGTACCAGCATACATTTTTATATATCTTGGGTAGATACTTAGGAGTTTTAGTGGAATTGCCTAGGAGCAAACATGCTTAACCTTGTTTGTGTGAAGAACCTCTCTGGCAGTCTGATGAAGTTCTTCTCAGGATAATGTTTAAAAATGTTTGATACCTAGGCTGGGCGCAGTGGCTCACACCTGTAATCCCAGCACTTTAGGAGGCTGAGGCAGGCGGATCACGAGGTCAGGAGATCGAGACCATCCTCGCTAACACGGTGAAACCCCGTCTCTACTAAAAATACAAAAAATTAGCCGGGCGTCGTGGCGGGTGCCTGTAGTCCCAGTTACTCAGGAGGCTGAGGCAGGAGAATGGCGTGAGCCCGGGAGGCGGAGCTTGCAGCGAGCCGAGATCACGCCACTGCACTCCAGCCTGGGTAACAGAGCGAGACTCTGTCTCAAAAAAAAAAAAATTTTTTTTTGATGCCTTTATATAAAATATATAGGATTACAAAGAAATTAAATTGATTAGCATGATTATTATCAGCATACTGAAATAATTATGGTACTATGGTGTTATATTAACTCATTAAATAGTAAGACGCAGTAGCAAGATTAGCAACAAACGATCTCAAAGTAATAATGAGTTTAGTCTGTATTTTGAGATCTCTGTATCAACCATAATGTAACATGGAAATGTCTGTAATTTCAACTGGTGACAAAGTCACATATTACTATAGTTGGTTGCTTATTTTATAATTGAAGAAAATGCTAAATTTTAGTGAAAATCCTATTTCATAGATTTTTCCTTACCCCCAACCAGGTTCTCAAACTGTTAAAACTTGAGATGTTGTAAAAATGAATGAATGAAATGAATTTCAACATGAATGAATTTTGCAAACGTAATGTTTGACTTAAAAAGCAAGTTGAAGAAGAAAATATACACTCATATCACTTACATAAAGCTTAGAAACACATTAAATAACACTAACTGTTGTTCAGGCTTCCAGACATATATAGTGAAGTATGAAGAAATGCATGGGAATAATAAACACAAATTCAGGGTGGTGATTACTTCTAGGAGGGAAAGAGAGGGATTTATCCAGGGAGGAATTTAGGAACTTTACTTACAATAATATATTTATTATACAGACCAATAATTTGCAAGTGTTTGTTATATTATTTTAGATTTGTATATTTTATGTTTCCATTATAATTTCATTTATATTAAATATTTCATAATACATTTTTAAAGAATGAACTAATCCTTTTAAAAATATGTAATTAAGAAAAAGCATTACCTTTATATAATATCAATTATAACATTCAAATTATTAATGCGCAAAATGACTAAAATGTTATACTCAAAATTATGAGATTAAAAACTAACAAGTGAAAATACAATAGCTTTATGTTATGTATTGTTCCAAGTTGAGTTGAATTATTCCCAAGGCAGTTTGTGTAATTTTTGAAGCTACCTTCAGTAGAGTTTTAGAGATATTTAATGCTAATTCTCTTTATATTTTATTTTACTTTTCTATTATTTGAACTCTTTGGACTTTTCTTAGATATCTTTTCCAGTTAATTTTCTAATTTCATTACAGTATTATTTATAGATTAGAGCTGAAAGAACTGTTTGGTTGTAACCAATAAACACCCTAACTCAAATTAAATTAATTTAAAAAATGTATTTATTTATTAAGATAACTGAAAAGTCCAAAGGAATTTTCAGCCATTTGGCATAACTCAGATGCTGCTGCTAGGACTCCCTCCATCTCTTAGCTCCACTCTTTCCTGTAGAGACATCACTCTCAGGCAGGCCCTGTCAACATGGGAGCCCTTGGCAATTGCAGGTATAGTTTATTATGAAAGAACTGGCCAAGAGTCATATGCTGTCCTTGAACCAGACACTAGGATGGAAAGGCAGATGGGCCCAGTCTGGAGCGTGTCTCCTAAAGCCTACAGTGAGTAAGTGTAGAGTCAGGCCCACCAAAACCACGTGGACTGTGGAGGGAGGAAGCAGTGGGTCACCAAAAGAAAATATACCAAAAGAAAAGAAAGTGAATGTTAAGCAGAACAAACAACAAATTTCCACTGCATCCGATGAAGACTCAAAAGTCCTTCCATTGCCTAGCAGTGGAGGTTCCCTCCTGTGCCATATTGTTCTCCGGTAGCAGCAGGACGTCTGACAATACGTCTGAATGCATTCTCATGTTTAATAATGAGTGCCGATCAAGGCTGTTTTCAGAAGTAGCATTCATGGTAAGTTAATTTCAACTTCAAGCCAAGTCTGGGACATTATAAAATAGAGGCCAGGACTCCCACATTTTATAAAACTTGATAGTATTAATGGTGTTTCCTATTTGGGTCCTCAGCTTGTTACTTCCATGATAAAGTCCTACATGAATAATGTATAATTCTGTAAAGCTTTCCAGTAAAGTTAAATAAAGAAGAAGGATTTGTTTAATATTGTTGGATTCAATGCTGAGTACTGACATAATGGGAAAATTATTCACAAATATTTCAGTCTTGAGAAAATACTGCCCATATTATCAATGCTTTGGCACACCTGAGCTTACAAAAGCTACAATTCATACTTTCTGAGCACATGACCTTGTTCAAGACTTTTCTCAACACAAAATAATTTTCTGGAAATTCAATACCTATTAGCAGTGCTCTGAAAGTCAGTTTGCTATGACAGATAAGGATACAATTACAGTTATCTACCCATTTTCTTTTCACAGTATTCAAGGAAATTTTCTGAGAAAATGCTCTGCTTATGGGCATTCCTGCCATTGAACTAGGTAGCCAGAATTTTACTTATTAGGGGTTAGACTCAGGGATATGAATAAATACTGGTTCACTGCATACTATTAACCTACCATATGCCAAGCACAGTGCTAGGGAATGTAAGAGTAAAGAGAGATGGTCTATGCTCTCAGAGTTTATAATTTAATGGAGGCAACACACAGATGGATAATTATAATAAAGTGT
This sequence comes from Macaca nemestrina, assembly GCF_043159975.1. Lineage (NCBI taxonomy): Eukaryota > Metazoa > Chordata > Mammalia > Primates > Cercopithecidae > Macaca > Macaca nemestrina. The sequence goes on along the minus strand of NC_092128.1, from coordinate 55,289,904 downwards.
GATAAATACTTTGGTAAAATAAATAATACACATTATGGTATTTAGAATTGAGATTAAGCAAGAAAAAATGTTGGGATGGATTGGAAGAGGTGTTGAAAAGCCTTCACTGGGGAATATCTTACATGAGATTTGTGCTAAGTTGTAAGAACTATCTGTAGGAATTATCCAGGTATATGGGAGTGGTGCAGGAATGGAAAGGACAACCCAAGCAGAGTAAAGAGAGACATAAGTAAGCAGTGTATTGGGCTAACTAAAAATAGGCTTAAATGGAGTATGTATGTAGCTGAAAAGGTAGGCACTTTCTGCTAGGCCTAGAGAAAGATAGCTGCTAAAAACTATCTGCTCACCCACCGAGATTTTATTTATGTAATTGTAATTTATTTTGCCTTGAAAGCATTTTGCTAGGTTAATCTTCTTGGAGATGGGAGAGATTAGTCATCCACATCATAGTGTCAAATAGTTTAATCAGTTTGCTACCCTAAAATTTGGTCTAGATTGGGGTTGGCAAACTTTTTTATATAAAAGACCAAGATTATAAATATTTTTTCTTTTGCAAGCTGACTTAGTTCATTCTGCACTGCTATAACATAACACTTGAGACTGAGTAACTTATAAAGAACAGAAATTTATTTCTCACAGTTCTGGAGGCTGGGAATTTCAAAACCAAGACACCAGTATCTGGTGTCTGGTGAGGGTCTGGTTGCTCCTTCCAAGATGGCACGTTGAATGCTACATCCTCTGGACATGGCAGAAGAGCAGAAAAGAGCAAAACTTCTCCTGCAAGCCCTTTTAATAATGGCATTATTCTAACCTAAACATTTCCCATTAGACCCCATCTCCCAACGCTGTTCCACCAGGGATTTGACTTTCAACACACAAACTTAGAGGAGTCAAACACATTCAAACCATAGCACAAGCCACACAGTTTTCATCGCAACTACTCAACAGTTGTATCGTGAAAGCAGCCAGAAGCAACATGTAAGCAAATAGGTGTGGCTGTGGTCCAATTTAACATGAATTAAGAAAACAGGAGACTTCCCCAAGGTCTCTACTAAGTAGGAGAGCTGTGAATTAAACCAAAGGCTTTGACTTCCTAAAACAGAGCCCCTTCCTAGCCATGCTGACCCCAATGACAAACTCCTAACTTTGAATATCTTTCTGGGCAGCGCTTCTCCCTCATTTTTTCCCTGAGAAGCCATATAAGAAGCTTTTCTTCCCTTTGAAAAATGATGCTGAAGAAAGAAGGGAAACCCTGCTTGATTCACTGAAGCAGGAGGTAGAAATTCTGAACCGCTAAGTGGTTCTTCTTGTTCCTAGGGTAAGCCTCCCTTTCAACTTTACATTGCCAAGCATTGGACTTTCCTCCTCATCTGCCTGGCCTGTGCGTGGCACACAGGTGTGCAGGGAAGTAGTTTTGGCTATGTGCAAGTGCCAGGAAACACTCCAAATCTGAATTTACTTTCCTCCCTTTACACCGGCCTCCAAATATGGTAAATCATATTTAGGGTTGAAGTCTAGACATAAAGACCTATTTAACACATTACATAGCTGAAATATAGCACTATCCCACTGCTAAATGTTCTGTCTAGTAAATGCACAGGTCCTGGATCATGAAACTCACTCTGAGAGGCATGAAAATATTCAAGAACTGGGAATCCCAGGACTATTATTTTGGGATGGAGTGGGGGGAGAATAAAACTGGCTACCTTTAATAATGTATTTCTCTCATTCCTTTTCCATATTTGAATTTTAGAAAGTCTATAAAGCTCAGAGGGAATCTGTTCATTCCACACACTTTATCTCCATGAATCCCTTTTTTGTGCACTTCCCATGTCGGAACCGCACAATAATGCAACCATTACTTGCCAATTGCATGAACTTTGGTCTCAAATGGGTCATGGGTCAGTTTCAAACAAAGCACTAAATGTGAAATGATAAGCAACTTCCATGCCTATGATATTACGAGATTTTATTTTTCACATAGTGGACACAATGGCATAGTTTTGTCTTTATTTTTCAGTTAATGACGATAATGTGGATATTGCTCAAAGCCAGGAACAGGTCTAACAATTCTGCTAAAGACATAAACTTTTCAGCATTACCCAGTTCAATATAATATGCCTTTTCTTCCTAATCATTTAATGAAAATTTCCTTGCTCATGAATAGTAAAGGATTTCATAAGAAAAAGGCCATTGACAAAATTTGACTTATAATGGAAAAATCTAACACATTGAAAGTTATATAACTGGTCACTGTTAAGACGTGGTTGCACCCATTTGTGCTAATGCTACAGGTACTAATGCAAAAAGTAATAATAATTTTTAAAGCCTCAACTTAGTCAAATTTTCTATCATTTATATAATTCATACAATAAGTGCTAAATATCACAAGTTTTACATTTAAATGCTAGAGAAGGTGTTTATAACAAGGTGAATACTATAACTTTAGTATTAAGGTATGTAAATGAATTTGAACCCATGACTAAAAAGTGTTCAAATCCATCCAGTTTTGTAAATAATTGAGTGGTACAAACAGTACGACTTAGCATTAGATTTTTGGATTGTAACCAAGTGTCTCTAACAAAATTCCCAGTCCTTTGCATGCACTGCCAACCCTCAGTGGTTCTGATTATTCTAAAGGGCTTATGAGTTTTGTTTCATGATAACCCACAAGCCTAGAATCAAATAATATAGTTCTGACCCAATTTATAAGTCTAATAACTATAGGTTATATGCTCACTTTTAAAGAATTATAATTATTTTAAAAATATAATTTTATGAATTATATAAATGATATAAATGATAGTTTGACTAAATTGAAGCCCTTACAATTATCACCATTACTATTACTTTACCCTAATACTTGCAGCATAAGCAGCAAATGTGACCAAACAAATCTTAACACTCACAAGTTTTATAAGTTTTAAAGTGTTAGATTTCTCATGCATAAAGCAGATTTTGTTAATGGCTTTTAAAAAAAATAAATTCTTTTAAATAAGACCCACAAAATTATTGATGACATTGTTCTTCCTTCCAGGCAAAACTGCTAGTTTAGTTCACAGAACTACTGCCGGCAAGGTCAGTTTAGTTTACAGCTTTTAAGTTTTACTTGTAAATGTTTATTCTGAATAGCCTTTTTGAAACATTGATGATCACAAAAATCTCCTTTCATTTTATAACAATTTATAACTTATTTTAAGGTACACGAAATAATGTAAACCACTAACTGTTTGCCTTTTCAGTAAAAGTAGAATTCCAGTCAAAGGTATTCATAATTGTGTTCGCTATTCGGCATGATTTGACACCTTTGGGGGTCATAGGCTGAGAAAGCTGGCAAAGTGCCTATGTTTTATACTATAGTGTATGACTCTTACATATTGCACTGAAATACTCTCAGAGTTAAATATCCATGCAACTGAGATTGCCCACCAAATGCGATATACATAAGAATTGATTTCCTAACTCCCCTTTCATGAAAACACAATCCAGCCCCTGCAGTGGGTAAGCCATGATTCTTCCAAGAGTCATTTAAAGTGCCTGAGTGAGGATTTTCTCCAAGAATAGGGAAATTTGAAGGCTCCCCATGAGTTAAGGTGAGAAATGCTTCCCAGTCAGAGAGCCCAGGGCCAGGGCATCCCACAGTGGGTACGACACACCCCTCTGTCTAAGGGATCCATGCTCTCTGACCCGGGTGGCCAGGCTGATCCTTACCCAGGGGTGACAGAGGATGGTGAGTGATGTGAGGTTGAGAGCTTTGCTTGCTGACTCCAAAACCCCAAACTTTAGAAGTCAATAAACAGCGCTTCCTGGGAACTCAGCTATGGGCTTCTGCTATAGTCCTTCTCCCTGATTCTGTTAATCATTAAGCTCTCTTTCTCCAAATTTAAGAATGAGTCATGGCTTTAATGCAGCCTGATAAAGGTTCAGCATCAATGGCCTGCCCTGTGATTTCCAGGTCAAAGGAAAAGAAAAAAGAGAGAAAAATGACAACTACCAACTTAAGAGAGGCCTGTGAAGAGTGTTTCTGGTGAAAAATAATGCTGACCTCCAAATGACCTTCAATACAATAGTGCTTCTGCTCAAGGATAAACTGAACCTAGGCTAAGGTCTAGCAACATAAAAGTAAGATGGGGTTTCTTTTAACTGCCATATTTTGACATTTGCTAATATTTGATACAAATGGCTAATTTTGATTGGGACAGCTAAGAGAGAAAATCCCATAGAAATCCTCCCAGATTTTGAAGGTCCTGGCTTAGTGATTATATCATCCAATGCTTACTATTGATATGACAGGGCATGATTTGTTGACTTGGAGATATTTATTTTGTTACAGTCATTTCAAACATCCAACTGCTAGTAATTTTTGGATAGCTTGAAACCATAGTAAGTTTTTTTTCTTGGCCAAATTAGATACAAACAGGGAAATCTGAACTTAGGGAATAAATCACATTTCAAATATTTGATAATGAGAATAATTTTCCTTATTATCCCAGCAGATGAAATTTTCAGAGCTCAAATGAGAGTAGAATATGTTAAAGTAGGTCAAATGCATGGTTTTTGTGGTCAGATATGTTGTTTAATTACTAATTTTTAAAAAAAAATACACCAAGTTGGAGTTCAGGGCCTGAGAAAGCCCTGAGGTCACATTTTACCATGAACCAGGCAAACCATATATGCTGCCCCATGTCCCAATGAGCAATCCGTTGCTGCTGAAATCTATTTGATAAATTGGTTATTATTGAATGATAAACTATTAAGCAGGGCTCAAGGAAACCAAAACACAGTAAGTGACATACAAGTAGATGACTATCAGACCAAGAATTTAATTCTAGTACAGTTTCAGGCCAAAAGTTTTACATTTTCATAATGTTTTGTAACTAAGAAAGTATTTGCATATACAAGCACTCATTTTATTTAAACCTCATGATAAACTCCTGTGGTTGGTGTTACCATTTCATTCTATAGATGCAGATGGTGAAGATAGAGTTTGGATCCACGTCCTTGCTCAAATTTCATGTCAAATTATAATCCCCTATGTTGGAGGTAGGGCATGGTAGGGAGGTGATCGGATCATGAAGGTGGTTTCTCATAAATGGTTTAGCACTATCCCCTTGGTGCTGTTTTGATAGTGAGTTCTCATGAGTTGTTTAAAAGTGTGCAGCATCTCCCCCTACACCTTGCTCCTGCCATGTAAGACACCTGCTCCCACTTTGCCTCTGCTAAGAGTTAAAGCTTCCTGAGGCCTCCGCAAAAGCAGAAGCCACTAAGCTTCCTGTACCACCTGCAGAACCTTGAGCCAATTAAACCTCTTTTCCTTATAAATTACCCAGTCTCAGATGTTTCTTTGTAGCAATGTGAGAACAGACTAATGTAGTGACACTCAGTGAGTTTAAGAGCATGCAATAGATACTCATTCTTTCAAATAGTTACTGGGTGTTTAGGAGCACTCAGTAGAAATTCGTTCATTCAAATAGTTATTAGTTGAGTGCCTATAATGTGCCAGGGTTGTGTAGTAAATAGCCAGAACCTGAACTCGGTTTGGATAACTAAATCTACTGTCAAAAACATTGTTTCAAAGAACACTAAGAAGTCGGCAGCAGCTTCCAATCTCTTAAGTTTGTCACATTAGTTGACATCTCTTTGCCTCCCAGCACTGTGCCAAGCCACTTTTGACAATCTAATGGCTAGAAAGCAATGACTTTATCAACCCCTGAAATACTAATTATAGGCAAACTGTGAGATAGTGCTGAGAGGCAGCTATCCCCGTGTCACCACAGGGCCTTTCTCTGTACTTGCTCCCTGTATGACTGTGTCTCACCTTTTCCGCTTCAACTCACTCCTATTTGAAAAGCAATCTGAAACAAAAGCAGATTCTTTCTGAAAACTTGATTAAGAAAAGGAAGAAAAATATACATGTTTAAAATGAGAGATTTAACCATAGATATAGGAGAGACTATATTTCTGTTGAAAAGTATATGCAACTCTATGGAAATAAAATTGAAAATCTAGAGGAAAGTGGTAAATTTCCAACAAAATATAAATTACCAAAATTAGCCTAAGAGAAGAATAAAACCTAAACAAGCCAATAATCATAGAAGATAACTAAAGCCATGCTTTGAAGAAAAGATACAGGCCCAGGTGGTGTTACAGATATATCTAGTCTTTAAAAACTGACAATTCATGTTATTTAATGTACATTAGCTTATAGAAAATACATTAATCTCCATTTTATACAGTTAGAAATACCTGATTAACAAAACCCAATAGTACAAACCAGAAACTTACAAATGTTTTCATTATCAACATAGATGAAAATTTTAAATAAAATATTGCCAATCTAATCCAACAATAAATGAAAAGAGCAACAATTTGAGTTTATTCTAGATATTCAAGGATAGTACAATGTTAAACATTCTTTTCAGATAATCCATTACACCAACAAAGTGAGTGTGAAAATGCATATTGTTATGACTATAACAATAGTATACAAAATTGGATTTATAAAAATTCGCCATATATAATTTGTAAAACCTCTAAATAAAATAGAAGTAGAAAGTAAATAAAATAGAAGTAGAAAGTAAATAAAATAGAAGTAGAAAGAAAATACAATAGACTATTTGCCACACACCAGATTAAGAGCCAGCATCAAGATAAACAGTAAAATGCTAATGTCATTTCTATTAAAATCAGGAACGAGGCAGAAAGTCAACATCAGTATTCTCATTCAACATCGTTTTAGAGCTAACACACTAAAGAAAAAAATGAAATAATGCATACAAATATTGGAAACTATTGGAAAATGAAAAAGTTATTCTTTTTTGCAGAATGTGAATGTAGACTTAGACATCCAAAGAGACTAATTTAATAAATTAACAGTACTAAAAAAAGAATGGATTTAAGGTAAAGTACAAAAATATTTAGTTTCTCTTTATACTAGCAATAACCAATAGAATAGAATAACATAGCATATTAGAAATATTCACAATAGCAATAATTATGTCAATACATGACAGAAATATAAAATTATACTAAAGACATAAATCAAGACTTGAATGAATTGATTGTATACCCTGATCGTGAATGAGGAGTTTTAACATCATAAAATGTTACCCTTTCAAAATTAACATGTAAATTTTATTCAATTCAAATATACATATTTTGGAGTTGAGTAACATTTCAAAGTCAACTGAAAGCATCTGAGAATAACCAAGAAGACTCAAAAAATGTTTTTATATGGGGCTAGCCTTATTAGATATTAAACCTACTTCAATGTACTGTAATAAAAGGAATAGACAATAAAATGTGGAATTAAATAGAGAGTAAAAGAAAAACTATGTATATATGGGATCCTGATAAATGACAGAGGAAAGCAGGTTTTGTTTAATATGTGATGCAAGATGGGCATGGTGGTGCATGCATGCCTGTAATCCCAGCTACTGAGGCTGAGGTGGAAGGATTGCTTGAACCTAGGAGTTCAAGACCAGCCTGGGGAACATAGTGAGAATCGATCTCAAAAAGAAAAATAAAGGAATAGATTAGAAAATACATCATGCAAATACAGTAGGCTAGTCATAGAGAAGAAAGTTCTTGGTTTGCATAACTTTAGAGCAGAGGAAATCTTCATGCGCAAGACAGGAAACTCAGGAGCCATTAAGTAAACTAATAAATGTAGATTCTATATGACAATTTAAAAGGCTTTTAGAGCAAAATATATTATACAAATAATACTAGTAAACAAAAAATATTGACCTACTCTGTACCAAACGCTATACTACATGTTTCATATTTATTGATTCATTTAATCCTCATTCCATTCTATGAACTAAGCATGATTTTCATTTCATATTTTAGAAGATAAATCTACAGCCTCAGGTCACACACCAGTAAATAATAAACCTAAAATCTGAACCTAGACAGTCTGGCTGTAGAAACTGGGCACTACACTAAGATGCCACTCACATCATTCATTGACTTGGAATATATATTTGCAATATATAAGACCACCAATTATACCACAAATACACAATAAATTCTATAAATTAATAATAATAATGAAAGACAAGCAACCAATAGAAACACCGATGAAGGAGATGAATGATTAATTCACAAAACAGGAAATTCAAGTGGCCAATAATCATAAAATTTCACGCTACTGGGCAAATGCAAATAAAAGCAGTAGGCAAGTTATGAAGAATGACAAAATCCAGTGCTATCAAGGATGTGATATCACATTCAGGTGTTGCTGATGGAAATATGAGGATGAATTGTCACACTTTTAAAATCTGGCCATATGGCTGAAAATGCAATATGTATATATACTCTCTCACTCAGCAATCTCACTTTTGACTATCTATCTTATCCAAGTAAAAACACAAGAATGTAAGACTACAATGTAAGAATATTTATTACAGCACTGTAATAAGTATTACATTGTTACAGCGTCAATTTTAAGGAATATTATATAGCTGTTAAAAAGAAAAAAGGAAGGGCTGGGCACAGTGGGTCAACATCTGTAATCACAACATTTTGGGAAGTTGAGGTGGAAGGATCACCTGAGCCCAAGAGTTCAAGACCAGTCTGGGCAAGATAGTGAGACATAGTGAGACACTGTCTCTACAAAAAAATTAAAAATTAGCTGGCCATGGTTGTGCACGCCTATAGTACTAGCTACTTGGCAGGCTAAGGTAGGAGGACTGCTTGAGCCCAGGAGATGGAGGCTGGAGTGAGCCATGATTGCACCATTGCATTGCAGCCTGAATGAGAAAGCGAAACCCTGTCTCTTAAAAAATAAAGATTTATATATATTATTTTGGGGGGAGTCCATGTATTGTTTAGCAAGAAGACAATTACCAAATAATGTGTAAAATATCCTCCCATTTAGAGAAATCAGACAAAGATACTATTTGCTTTTATTGGAGCACTGAGAAAGGCTATTAATTTCATTCATATTGGTTTCCCTTGGGAGTGAAATAAAGGAGGAGAGTGTAGAGACTATTGTCCTTTTCCAGATAAATGGACAAGAGGTGGAGAGAAAGCAGTGGAGAGAGAGATAGACAGAGAGAGAGAGAGAGAGAGAGAGAGAGAGAGAGAGAGAGAGAGAGAGATTGTCCTACTTGAAAAAAAAATCTGAAAGTAAATGCTTTGATATGCAAAGAAAATTCCTGGAAAATATACAAGAATGTGCTTTGATATGCAAATAAAATTTCTGGAAAATACACAAGAATGGAGTGGAATTAGAGAATGAGTAAGGGAATGAAACTTCTCTTAATACCCCTTTGTTTTGTCTTGTTTGAATTTGTTTTTTGCACAGGGAACATTTATTCATTGTTTAAAATCTGGCAAAATAATTCTAATGGTTGGAAGTAGCTTAATGTCACCTTTCAAGGAATATTTAAATTTTAATGAACAACTCTGAACTCTGAAGAATCAGCCTATTACTAGTAGATCATTAGGGCCATTTAGAGAGGAACTCCTCAAAACACACCATATGGACCTACTAAGTTGGTCTGCCTACTCACATTGTTTTCAAATATTTCTTGTCAAACATACAGAACTTCAGTTCTGAAAAGCTTCTGCTCTCAGGATTTCATGGAAGCTGAGAAGGGCATGTTTAATATTGGGATGATAATCCATGAAATGTGGAGACTGGTAAAAAAAATGTATCGTATATGTCTGTTAACACTATTCATATCACCTCTCTCCAGGTCGTTTTTTATATCAGGCTGATTCACAGATCAGAAAGAACCACAAATCTCTATTTGTGGTTTTGTTGCCAAACCTATTTGTTGTGTATCAGTCTCAAGGACACTTAAAGTTGGAGACTGTATTTCACCAGGATAGATACTATGAAGAGCCATTTATAGCTATCTGACTTTAAGTTACCAGTAGAAGGTAGATATTGATCACATAAAGCAACAGATGATAATATTAAGAAAATAAATATTCTGCTGTTAATGCCTATAGGCAACTTCAGCAGGTGGCAATTACAATAATTAATAAAAGAAGAAATCACTTACTTGCATAAGTCAATGTTATAATATCAGAACTGGCTGGATATGGGGGAGCACGAAGAAACATTTAAAAGTTATTATTTAGAGGTCCTGAAATTCAGTTTTTCTCTTTGCATTGTCTTAATAAATCACACATCAAATAATACAGTTGAAAGAAAAAAATTCAGTGAAATGAGAATTGAATGCCAGGTTGAATAGAGAATTGTAACTGGAGAATAATCGTCCTTACAGATACAGATGACACTTACAGGTGGAGTTATCACTTCCTTTTTCTCTCCCATCTCAACTCCTAAAATGAAGTGATAATTACTTTAAAAGCAAAATGGTTCTGGATACATTGATAGGTACTTTTCCCCAAAGACTGTAAGTAGCAAATTTTAACACTTGATGAATCATGTTATTTCTCATCTCAATTAACAAACTATAATAGTTAGCAAAAAATCTCCTACGAGATATTCGTTTATCTCAGTACAAAATGTTGGAGGTTGAAATCTGACCCAGAAAATGGAGCGGAAAGATCAGGAAATGGAAATCATATAACTGTCATCATGAGTAATATTCTGTTCTTCTGGACCTGAATCATAGCATTTGTACTAGAAATGCCTTTATTTCCTTCTCAAGAAAAATAAAGAAAACATCAAAAACTTAGAAATATAAACAAAAAATAGACAAACATTGAGTCTCAAATGAACTCATTGTGAGAAAGTTTTTATTAAAAAAAACATGAAAAAATATACTACATCAGGGTTTTTTACAGAAATAAAATAAACACTTGCCACATTCACAGAACAGACAGAAGACAATAGTGGTCAATTATATTACACTCCTACTCCTGAGAAAATATCGCACCGTCCAGGAAATGAGTTCTGAGATCCTTCCTGTATGTGGTAATATGTCCCAGAGAACCTTATTGTCTATTAAACTCCCTATTTTCACACAGTGGATATGTGTTTTTATTGATTTCTATGTACCACACCTTCTGTTCTGCAATGGACTTAAGATAGCTTGAAGAGACACATAAAGTGCAATAGAACCTCATAAATTAAAAGTTTGAGCATAGATGAAAAAATATGGCTAGAAACGTAAATGGAGGCCAAAAAAAGACATAATAGCCATGCTCTTGCTCTTGGTGAGCCACAGAATTTGATGCTAAGCTTTCTAGCAGTGACAGAGAAAAGGAAGACATCAAACTCCAGCATATTTTTGGAATCGGAAAAAACCCTGATGAACCTTGAGTGCTGGCTTAAATTATTCTGTTTTTAATAGAAGTAAAAGTATAAAGTAATTAGTAAAGATCTAATAGAGTGCTTACTAGAATTCCAGGTACTTTTCTCAATACATTACACACACCAAATCATTTAATCTTCACAAAATCTGAGTAGATAATTCTATTATCTCCTTTTTGTAGATTAGAAAGACAAGAAACAAAGAGTTATATAACTTGCCCAAGATCATGCATCAACATATAAGATGTTATTCAATGCGTCCTTAGCTAAGCAACGTATAAACTCTAGGTACTTTATAGCTTTTATGTATTCACCTATATGAAACAAATTTGATTGCATATAAGCAAAACTACAAAAACAAGGCAAGGTAACAACCTTAATTTTACACAATAAATGGTGTTGTTTGAAACTAAGTCCTGCTTGCACTGAGTATAGAATTGAGTGCTAAGATGAAAGTTCATTCAAGTTTGGCATGCTACAATTTGATGGACTCAATTCTCCCTCCATTTTTCTCTAATTAAAATACTGAGACACCTAGTTCATATGGCCTGTTGAGATACCGTTTGGCCTTCCTTTGGTGAGAAGACATCCTCAATGTATCAAGCCCACCAGTGTTCTTTTCTTTTTACCTAGCAACAAATCAAGAAGTATCACTTGATATCAACTCTATTGGAAGCACAAACATGAACTCAGGTAGTGAAACTGTGGGCCAGTTTTAATTATATAATGCAAATGATCAAAAATATGCTTATATTAGTTTTCTAGAATATCACTTAAATAAAAACACAAAATTTATGTATTCTTGTGAATAACTCTAGTCTCCTTTTTGGGGAAATACTTTATGGAGAAACATACTTTATAATGTTCTTCATTTTTAAAAATAAACTGCTCAAGTATTACTAATCTTCATACTAGAAGACAGTTATTTCTCATGGGGCAAAGGAATATAAGGAGGATAGTGTCAAATTAATTAAATTGATGGCTTTGGCAACCATCCTATGAAAAAAGAAAAGTATCTGAAAATATAATGACGACATCACCCCAACAATCAACTCAGTAAGAGTAACCCTGATGATCTGGTTTTATTTGGGGGTATTTTGAAGCAGGGGAAACAAAGCGCTGGGGAAAGAAGTTTGTGGCAATAAACTCAAAGATGTCAAATACCTCATTGCAGCTATTACATCTTGGCTTCCACATGGCCTTCAATAGCAAGGTCTTCTATAGAAACCTAAAGAGCCAAATAGGAACCTGAACCTGAATAGACATGTTCCCTTTCACTCACAGGCTGAGAGAAGAATATTCTTTGGAAGTGTGCATCCAAGAATGTTTACTTGTATAATGTCTTTAAGCTTGGAAATCAACAAGATCTTAAAGATTCATTATGATTTTCATTTGTTTCCATTTTCAGTACTGTTACCCATTAGAATGTTTTAAAACTGACTTAAGCATCATAAAATGTGTTATCTCATATAATAAAAAGTCCAATGTTGGTGTAGCTTCCAGGGTGGCTGATTTAGCAGCTCAAGGAAGTCCAGGTCCCATATCTTTCTGTCTCATTGCTTTCCTTCCACAGTGTGGACATTTTCCCCACAAGTTTTCCCCAGAAGTCAGCAGTATCATTGCTAGTAGTGAGAAAATACATTATTCCTCATTCATATCCAGCAGACAACAAATGAGTTTCTCCACCAATTATACAATAAAACTCCTTTAGTCCGATTGGCTAATCATCGGCCCCATTGCCAACAACATTCCATGAGCTAATTGTTTAAACCATGCTACCTAAGCAATCCATGCAAGAGACATGAAATTACCATGATTGCTGTAGACTAGTCAGAGCCCAACCCAGAAACTGGAGCTGGCGTCACCTTCCCCTAAGTCAATTGAGCTGCACTTTGTGGATTCCTACATAGAATTAGAGTTCCAGTCTGGAGGGGAAAGTGGGGATAGGACACTGAGTAGGCTATCAACAAATCTTCAAGCAATAAAAGTTTTCCTAAGAATGTTACAGGAAAACATTTTGAACTGTGCCCTTGTATCTCTTGTATGGGCTGAAATGCTTGCATGTTGCATGTTGTAGTGGGGGTCACTTCTCTGTGGTGATGTTTATATCTTTAAGGGTCAAATATCATTTATTGTCCATATATCCTAATAAGTGTTTTTATCAATTAAAACCACAGCTGCTTGGTGTCAGCCACATAGAAATAATAACTTGTTCCTTTAATTAATATCTCATTATAGGGCCTTTCTATTCCATTACTTCAGTGACGGGATGATTTGAGTTAGTAAGAACAGTTTATTCATTTGATGACCATATCTTCGTTAACAACCAATTGCCAGCTAGGGGCTATAGAATGGGTACACAGGCAACAGTCATTTCTATGTATGTATTTCACATTCTATGAATTCATTCCATAGAAAGCAGCATGGTTAACATTAAACCCAGTAGAAAGATAAGCTAATAAACATGTAAACATGTTAATCAGTAAGATTCTTGGATGAGTTAGACCCTGAGCTGGATTTGAATGAAAGAGCGAGAGTGAGGGAAGGTATTCCAGACAAGCAGGCTCCTGTGGACAAAGGAAGAAGGCAGGGTGGTGACTCTCTGGGAAGAGAGTGGTGGTTAGGAGGATTGAACAGAAGACCATGGGACTAATTCACCAATAACTTAGGTTGGAATCTGAATTAGTGGAGAAGGAGAAACCTAATGAAAGATATAGGAATAAAATGAACATTTGTTGGATGTCTGTACTAGATGCTATGTTGTGTGTTTCATTCATTCATTCATTCATTCATTCATTCATTCACTCATTTAGACTAACTCTTGCCCAGGCTATACTGCAGTGGCATGATATCAGCTCACTGCAACCTTCACCTCCCAAGTTCAAACAATTCTTTTGCCTCAGCCTCCCTAGTAGCTGAGACTACAGGTGCCCACCACCACACCCTGATAATTTTTTTGTATTTTGAGTAGAGATGGGGTTTCACCATGTTGGCCAGACTGGGCTTGAACTCCTGACCTTAAGTGATCCGCCTGCCTCAGCGTCCCAAAGTTCTGAGATTACAGGCATGAGCCACTGTGCCTGCCCTATATGTTTATCTTATTTAATCTTCACAAGAATCTAGCAAAGTAAGTATGATCATTATCATTTTCTTTCTATGGGTGAGGATCAAAGAAGTAAATTGTCAATGATCACACAACTAGTGATGGGTAGAAGAATTTTAATCCAAGTCTGTTTACTCCAGATCTTGATCTTTTCCCATGGCCTGGTATTGTCTCTTGTTGGAGAAGAGAATGCTCTAATAAGAATCTTAGCATTCAGAATTGACCACAGTCTGTAGGAGGACCTGAGAAAGGGTACTGCAGTCATCTAAAAGCAAGGTGGGTGGGGGAGGGGAGTGGCAGACAAAGTGTGTATGAAATACTTGATTATGGAGATGTAGATGGGATAATGTATAGTTATAATCAATTAACTATGGGAAGCAAAGAATTCTACAGTAACTCCAGAGTCTTTGCTAGGTTAATTGGTGAAATGGCTCTGCTTCCAACCAAAATACAGAAGATAAAACATCAGAACTTGATTGTCCTTGGAACAAGGATAGTAATTCAACCAAGAAATATTGGAAAGGTATTTTTATATGTAGATGTGTGGGTAATTTTCTACAGGCCTCTCATTTCAGAACAGCCATATTTCAGATTTTCAAAAGGTATACTTAGGATTCAACTCACTTGGAATTTGTTCTAATTTTGAAAACAGTTAAATTTTCCTTTTTCTTTTATATATTAATGACATAAGAAATATATTTTAAAATCCATATCATACTCTAAAGTTTAGCATCTAAACAAACCCAGCATTGCTTAAGGTCAATTGACCAAAAAAATAGACAGTGACTATCCATATACATATATAACTTATAATAGCACTTCATGAAATAGCAAGTTTTTCTGGATAACTTTAAATACATATTCAGTACATATTCTAAAGTCTCATTTTCTTTTGATTGGATATGCTATAATCGAAGTTTGTTTATAGGTCTCAGTACGGGATTTCAGAACAAAGAACTTCATTTGGGATTTAAGAGGTGCATGGTAAATGTTTGTTGAATGGCAGTGATGGGCCATCCAGAGCGGCCACTGCCACCATGCCAGCTGCAGCAGGGAGGCACACCAGGGGCTGCATGGAGCCAGCAGGAGCTGGGGACAAGAGGGGACCCCACCCCTTCCGAGTTGGGGCAGGAGCTTCCTGGGTGCCACTGCAGCTGCCCAGCCCATGGCTGCAAATTCAGGCATCCCTGGGTTCTCAGGGCCTAGGAGCAGATGGGAGCCCTGCCCTCCTGGGCATAGCTGCCGCTGCCCAAACTGTGGCTACAGTCACAGGCCTCCTGCTGTATGGAGCAGGCAGGAGCCCCACCCTCCCCTGGGCACAGCTGCAGCCACCCAAACCACAACTGTAGACCCAGGCATCTCTGCCCTCTTGGAGACCCAGGAAGGCCCCCCCGCCCTTCTAGGTTTGGAAATGCCTACTTCAACTGCCTGGCTTCTCCCTGCTGTCAATGCCTGCTCTGATCTCAGAGCAAAGTCAGGGTAGAGCCTGGGTACTGTTGCAGCCTGGCCAGGTGTGCACATACTTGGGGCAGTGCTGACCTGCCAGCCCCTTGCAGCCTCAGGCCCCTCCAGACTTTGGGTGCTGACAGGCATAGGAGAGAAGCTGAGGTGGGGCTGAGGGCAGCTTGGTGCTGGCCTGTAGATGAACCTTGGCACCTACAGTTTGGGCACCATGAATGGCAGCAGGAGGCAGACAGGTTCCTAGGCAGAAGGGGGGCAGTCCCTGGTGAGGCCCCACCTTCAGGCCAGGGAAGGCCTGCAGGCTGGGGGCCAGGCTGCCAGACCTGCGGACCTGAATGGGAACTTGTGGTGCCTTTTCTGAGCCTATCCATGGCCACCCACGGACCAATCAGTGTACACTTTTTCCCCTCCAGGGCCCATAAAAGCCCTGGGCTCAGCCACAGCTGAGCCGGTATCAGGACGACCAGCTGTAGGGAGGACCAATCAACTCTAAGGCCTCTTCTCTGCTGGGAATGCAGATGACAGGATGACCTACCTGCAGAGAGGAGCTACGCACTCTAGGGCCTCATCTCTGCTGAGGGCTGCAGAGGTGAAGGAGAGACAATGGGGAGATGACAGGATGACCTGCCTGCAGAGAGGAGCCACCCACTCAAGGGCCTCCTCTCTGCCGATAGCTGAACACTTGTTAGGACAACTTGTCCTGCAGAGAGGAGCTACCCTCATTAGGACATCTTGGCTGCAGAAAGGAGCTGCTCTCTGTGGGTTTCCTTTGAGCTGTTCCATTGCTCAGTAAAGCTCCTCTTCATCTTGCTCACCCTCCACTTGTCTGCATACCTTATTCTTCCTGGTTGTAGGACAAGAACTTGGGACCCACCGAATGGTGAGGCTAAAATAGCTTTAACACAAACAGGGCTGAGACATGCCCCTTGCTCTCCATGTTGCAGGCAAAGAGAGGGAAAGAAGAGTTGTGGCCCTTTGGGGATCCCAGACCTGGGAGCTCCCTGAGTCAGGGCTACAACTCCTCCTTCTTTGGAGTCCTGCAGTTCCTGTCATCTCCAAGCTTCCAGGAGCCACTGTGTTTCCTGGTGTCAGCTGTAGAAGCTGCTTGCAGTGCACGTGGTTCAGCCACAGCCTTGTGGAGAGCCAGCACCTGTGCTGGCTCCTGGAGCTGCTTGCCCCGCTGCAGCAGGTGGCACGTCTGACTGCACAGTGGCCAGACTCCATGGTCACTCACACACCCCTCACCGTTCCATGCCTGACTTGCCCTTGGCAGGCGTGGGACCCAGGCCAGTAGCATGAGCCGAGCACAGCCTGCCAGGCCAAGTGGGCAAAACACAAACCCGACAGGCCCAAGCAAAACTTGGGCAAAGGCAACACCAGCCACAGAGGTTTCTGGCCAGAAAATTGACACTCCGAAGATCCCATAACAGCAGCATGTTTCTTAAATGCAAATTTGACATTTTATATTAGTCTTTTGGAAAGGAAAGAGCTCCTGGCTTCTCTGCTTATTTGCTGCATAACTTCAAGAAAGTTTTTTAACATCCTAAGGGTTGTCAGTAATGCTTACCTAACAGTATTGCTGTGAAGATCAAACATAGCAGTAAATGCAAAATCACCATATAAATATTTTTATTAAGAAAATTAAGTAGGCCAAACATGGTGGCTCAGACCTGTAATCCCAGTACTTTGTGAAGCCGAGGCAGATGGCTCCCTTGAACTCAAGAGTTTGAGACCAGCCTGGTCAACAGGGGGAAACCTAATTTCAACAAAAAAAATTAAAAATTTAGTCAGGCGTGGTGGCGTGTGCTTGTAGACCCAGCTACCTGGGGGCTGAAATTGGAGGATCACTTGAGCCTGGGAGGTCAAGGCTGCAGTGAGCTGTTTGCGCCACTGCACTCTAGCCTGGGTGACAGAGCAAGACCCTGTCTCAAAAAAAAAAAAAAAAAAAAAAAAAAAAAAAGAGGCCGGGCGCAGTGGCTCACGCCTGTAATCCCAGCACTTTGGGAGGCCGAGGCGGGTGGATCACGAGGTCAGGAGATTGAGACCATCCTGGTGAAACCCCTTCTCTACCGAAAATACAAAAAACTAGCCGGGCGAGGTGGCGGGCGCCTGTAGTCCCAGCTTCTAGGGAGGCTGAGGCAGGAGAATGGCGTGAACCCGGGGGGCAGAGGTGCAGTGAGTGGAGATCGTGCCATTGCACTCCAGCCTGGGCGACAGAGCGAGACTCCGTCTAAAAAAAATAATAATAAATAAAAAAATAAGAAAGAAAGAAAGAAAGAAAGAAAGAAAGAAAGAAAGAAAGAAAGAAAGAAAGAAGAAAGAAAGAAAGAAAGAAAGAAAGAAGAAAGAAAGAAAGAAAGAAAGAAAGAAAGAAAGAAAGAAAGAAAGAAAGAGAAATAAGCAAACAAACAATCAAACAAACAAAATTAAGTTACAACTGTGAAATATTTTAGCTAGAAGCTGTTGAGCACCTTTGCCACAGCACTAAGGCAAACCTTTATCCTTTAATATAAGTATCTGATGCAAGCGAACGACCTTTAGATTTTTGCAGCACGTCCACTCTGTACAACTCAAATCAGTGATCATGTAACAACTCTCAAATGTCTTAAGTAAGTTTTTGACTAAAAAGAAATATTGATGTTAGGTGTGTAAGATATCGGAGAGGACTCCATTGGGGAAAAAACCGGAGAGCACACACAGAAAAGAATGATGAGGGTAGCTAACAGCTACAGTTAGCTTGGAATTTTGATGGTAGGAGGGAATAAAAAATTCCAGTCTCGGCTTGGAATTTTGATGGTAGGAGGGAATAAAAAGAATCAGAAAGGCCATACGTTTGGAACATCCATCAATAGTTTCTACAATGGTTCTAAAAATGTGATTCCCTTAGACACAGATGCTTTTTCAATCCTCCACTCCTCTCAGGTGCAATGCAAAAAAAAGTGTTTTTAGATATTGTCTATAAGAGCTACTATGGTGCTGTAGAACAAAAAGCAAATACAGAATTAGCTCAAAGGTCAATGTTGTTTTTATATAGCTCTAGGCTATACTACAAAATCTCTACCCATGACCTTGTCCTGAATTCTGACCAATGGACACAGCAGAAAAGAAAAAAAAGATAGGATGAATCAGAACCCTTTGGTTGCCATCGTCCTGAAATTGCTAGCTTTTCTGTCATTCAAAAATAAAGTAGGCAACAAATCAGGCCCTGCTACTCAGGAGGCTGAAGTGGGAGGATCCCTTGAGCCCAGGAGTTCAAAGCCGGTCTGGGAAACTTAGTGACACTCTGTAAAAAAAAAAAATTTTTTTTTTCAAAAAAGAATCAAGTTTAAAATGTAAATGGAATCTAGAGATTAAATATTAGAATGGCTCTCTGAAGTATTATTGGGCTTTAAAGGCTTCACTGAAGGGCTCCCTCTCTTTTCGTCTTCCACTCCCAGGATGGTTATTCTGTCAATTCTTTCGGAAAAGAAATAGAATAGAGTAGCTGTTAAGAGTTCGAGTCCTGGAATCATACAGTCATAGGATTGAATCCAAGTGCAACTGCCTACTAGCTGGGTGGTCCTCAGGAAATTACTCAACCTCTGTGCCTCAGTTTCCTCATCCTAAATATACAAAATAATACCTGCCTCATAGAGTTATTGAGAGTGTTGCTGAGCTCAATATTTGACAAAGATTCAGTAAATATGACCCATTCACATGAAACATATTCCTTGTTAACAGAGTAGGAAATTAAGGGGCTGCTAGCGTAGGGAAAAAAATGTCTTGAAATGATACACCAGCATCTTGGGCTCAAAGGAAAGATGTACTGTGGACTCCTAGTAAGAGTTAATACTGGACAGCTTAGATCTGTTATTGGAAGTGAATATAGAAAGTGACAGCCCCACCATTACCCAGGAAGGGCAGAAAGGATGCAGTGTGCCCATAGCTGTCCTTATTTGAATGGATATTTGTGTGAGCAATAGATTAAGTTTCAGGTTTAACGTTTTTGCTTTTAACTTTTAAAGCTCTTGAAGGCCCACTTCCAAGTGAGCTTTAGGAACTCTGAGCCAGCCCTTGCCTTCAGGGGGTGTGAGGGAACGGAGCTTTGGACTTTGGGGCTTAGTAGAACATTAAAAGGATTGTACATCTCTTTCCTTACGTAGCTCCCAGGCAGGGAAGATCATTGCTCATTTTAAAAAGCTTTCGTTTTTCAGGGGTCCTTGGCACCTCAGATTCATTTTATATCTGAGTTTATAGCTGTTATTGATACATTTCTTGGTGGTCCACATTTATCTTCTTGATGGGGTTTTTTGTTTTTGTTTTTGTTTTTGTTTTTTGGTCTCTCTTTTCAAATACTGTTTTTTAGGGAATGCACTTTGGATTCAGAATCCAGCTAATACGCACTAATGACAAAAATGACCACTGTGAGGTTTTGAAATTGATGGATAACAGATCAGTAGATTACTTTTAAAACTCTTTTAAAATATTATTTTTAAAACTATTTTTAAAAGTTAAGGATACCACTTTACAATATAGACTTTAGTCATTTAACACATGTAATTTAAGAAATGGCAACATGGGGGATGTTTTTAAAGCCTTTTATCTGAGGCTCTCTGAAATAGTTTTTTGGGGTGAACCCACCTGTCCAATGTATTATGTAGAAAACTGAGGTTCCAAGAGGCTTAACAGAATCACCCAAGGTCTTTAGTAAATTGTAGCTAATCTGGACATAGAGTTCAGGACCCTTGACCAGGGCAGGATCCTACATGTTCATCAGAATGACTCAGAAGCTTTTCAGAATTGAAGGTTTTCCCATCCTTACCTGCTAGAGTCCATTTCAGGAATGTGGGAAGGTATTCAGGAATATTCCTTTTTATACATATTGCATTTAATAATCCTTAATCTGGTTGTCCCTGAATCACACTTTGAAAACCACATCTTCAAATCCAATTCAGAGCCCTAAAACAGTGAGTCCCAAACTTTTTGGTTATAGGAACTAGTTAAACTTTTAAAAAATTATCCAGGATCTCAAAAAGTTTTTGTTTTTGTAGGTCATGTCTATCAGTAGGTAGTGTACTAAAAATTTTAAATGAGATGTTTTAAAAATATTTATGGCTGGGTGTGGTGGCTCATGCGTATAATCCCAACACTTTGGGAGGCCAAGGCAGGTGGATCACGAGGTCAGGAGTTTGAGACCAGCCTAACGAACATGGTGAAACCCCGTCTCTACTAAAAATACAAAAAAATTAGCCAGGCATGGTAGCAGGTGCCTGTGATCCCAGCGACTCGGGAGGCTGAGGCAGGAGAATCACTTGAACCCGGGAGGCAGAGGTTTCAGTGAGCCGAGATCATGCCACTGCACTCCAGCCTGGGAGACAAGAGTGACTCCATCTCAAAAAATAAATAAATAAATAAATTTACTTATACATTTATAAAAATAAGCAACCTATTACATGTTAATATAATAACACATTAGCTATAAAATAACTATATTTTCTAAGATAAAAAATATGTAGTGGTATAATTTTAGATTTTTCCAAATCTCTTTAATGTCTGGCTTACTAGAAGGCAGCTGGATTCTCATATCTTCTTCTGCATTCAATCTGTTACAATCTGTTGGTTTGGTTTAATGTATATGAAGAAATTGGCCTCACACAGATAGTTGGAAAAGAAGGGACTATTTTAATAACCTTTTTATATAATTGTGGGTATTCTTTTTTGATATTACATCAAAACTCAAGTTTCTTAAAGATTCATTACAATGTAGAATTTGAAACCATGTGGATTAACTTTTCATATTCTGTCACATTAAAATTCATTGATTTGCTTCCATTTTGAATAATCTTTTACCTATTCTTGATTTTGTAACATTGTATGTTAGTCATTTGGAAAATAATGTTTCATTGAAGTAAGCAGATCTTCCACATTTTGGCATATTTCACTATACAATATTTTAAAACTCATACTCCTTACTATTACCTGAAAAAGGCATCAAATATTGAGAAGTTGTCAAGCTAATAGTGGCAAATATAAACTTTCCAAAATTCTAATTTTCAGTCAAAAGCTCAAACTTTATCATTGGCAACAAATATCTAATAGTTGTTTTTTTTTTTCTTACGACAGGCTTACTAGGTTAGGTTTGGAAAGGTTGAAAAGGCATATTTTATATGTCCATTGTTCTTTCAAATTAAAAGTGTTCCATTAAAAAAAAAAAAAAAAGCAGCTAGTTTAGCCTGCAACTCAAACACTTGCACTATTGCTTGACCTTGAGGCAACCACTGGCTTCTGGTGCTTTCTGAGCACTTCCCATTTCTCATACAAATTGCAATGACATGTTCTCAAAGGTGGAGATTTCATAGAGTTAATCATTGTTATTGCTTTACCAGGGACACTCTTAAGTGAAACTAGGTTTTGTTTGTTTGTTTGCTTAACTGCAAATGCATGATGGTGAGGAACACAATGACTACTAGTGCAATTTGGTGCCACTGCCTTAATTTGTGCTAAAGGGGCAGCAGTTTGCTTTTGCCCTTACAAGGCAAATGTCAACACTGAGACAAAGGCAAATAATGTCCTGGTGTTTTTATAAACGAGTTTTGATCTTGCAGGTCTTCTGGAAGGGTCTTCAGGACTCCCAGAGTCTGTGGACCACACTTTGAAAAACACTGCTGCAAAAAAACCAGCTTGCTATGATTTTAATATAATTCAGACTGGAAAACAAAAACACAAATTTAGCAGGATGTCCTCATTGTTATTGGCTTATTCTCCCCTAGAGAAGGGACACGAATGAGTAGAATTAATTAACCCATCATTCTTTTCAAACCATCTTAAAAAAATTAGTTGTCTTTGTAGAGCTTAGCAAGCTGGGAAGTACGCAATATGAGATAAGAACTCATCGCCATTTATAGAGTGGATGATAGCCCAAGTGTAAAATAATTACAATGTTTGGAGAGTCCATAACTTATCATTTTATTCTTGGCCCAATACAAAATCAGGATTTTAAAAGCATTTAGGAACAGTTTAGGTGACGGTGGCTCTTGGGGCACTCTCATCACAAAGGAAAACATATTCCTTAGCTAGGCATACTTTGTATACCATTAGCAACACAGAAAGAAAAAAAAAAACCCTCCACCCAACCATGGACACAGTGTTACGAATGTTAGGGGCTGAGGGAATTGCTATTGAAAAGATAACAATGGCATGGGGGAAGTAAAAATGAATTTCTCTTTGCCCCTTAGGCATTCATCTGCCAATGATTGGATGTTACATTTGTATGCCTTTCTCCCTTCAGGCACAAAGATGGAAGGATGCTTGGAACTCAGAGTAAAATTTGAATAGGCTAGACATATGCCTTCTGGCTATAACTTTCTATACAGCCAAAGCAGCTAAGAGCCTTAGAGTCCCTTCCATTTGACACAATTTACCATAACTAGGAAACTTTAATGTATACTTTAGAAATTGAGACACATTGAATGACTTTGCAATTAGTTTTCGGTTATTGCCTTTAGTTTGATGGGCACTGGTTTGGAGAGACAGTGAGAGCCCTGGGTGCCAGTGTTTTCTCATTTCCTCATTAACTAGTTGTATGACCTTTAGCAGGACTCCAGTCTCTCATCTCATATGCATAATGAGGGGGCCTAGATTTGAGAACACACAAAATCCTGCAGTTGGAAGATATTTGGAGAATTGTTACCTAATTCAATTCCCTCAGTTAGAACAAAAACAGCCACTACTAATTACTTATTACATCCAAGTTTCATCCTGTCTTTTGTATATGTGAACTCAATCATTAGCCTTATGAGGGAGACATTTAATGATATTAGTAAGTTTTGCTATAACATGATATATTGGTTCCCCAAAATCACTGCTCTATGCAAAGTCATTCAATAAAACACAGGTCTTATGGGGAAATGGGGTTGGAGTATGATACTAAAAAAAAGTGGTACTTTTTAAAAAAGATAGATACCTAATAAAAATGGTGAAATATTTAAGAAATACACAATGACTACAAAAGACCTGAAGCTTCCTTGTGGAGGTAAGCATCTGCACTCCCACTGGCCTGCCTACTTGCCACATGAAGGAAAAGGATTTATGGGCCAAAAAAGGAAAGTGATGTACAGAAAATGGAACTGAGGTGCAGAAACAGTGGGACTGGATACAGGTCTACATTTGCCTTATTTAAACTCAGTTTGAGTTTTTTGAACAGTCAGCTGCCTTTGATTGGCTGAAACTCAGTGGTCGGCAGAGTGAGTTACAGTCTGTTTACACATCCAGTTAGGTTACAGTCCACTGTGTACAGAGAAACCTGTAAAATATGTAAACAGGCAGGTTTAAGCTAAACTTAACAATTGCTCCACTATTGGTCAACCTCTCAATTGAGACAAAGATTTCAGGTTATTATTATTTTTTAACTGATACAGTAGGGGGGACCTTCCTCTGCTGGAATCTCAGGAGAAAGACAAAACCTGGTCTGTTTTTGGATCTGTTTCCTTAAAGTTTCAGTTTGATTATGTTGCATTTAGCCTGAGTGACTCCATTTTTGTTTGGTCTGGTCTGCTGGGGCCTAGGGTTTGAGCTCAGTCCAAAACAATGGCTTCTCACAATTTTGTTTAAAATTTACAGTTTGATCAGAGTCTCACTTAGGTGAGTGATATGGTTTGACTGTGTCACCACCCAAATCTCATCTTGAATTGTAGTTTCCCAAATTCTCATGTGTTGTGAAAAGGACCTGGTCTGAGGTAATTGAATCATGGAGGCGATTCCCCCCATGCTGTTTTCATGATAGTGAATGAGTTCTCATGAGATCTGAAGGGCCTTTTCCCCCTTTGCTTGGCACTTCTTCCTGCCACCATGTGAAGAAGGACATGTTTGTTTCCCCTTTGCCTTCTGCCATGATTGTAAGTTTCCTGAGGCCTCCCTAGCCATGCTGAACTGTGAGTCAATTAAACCTCTTTCCTTCATAAATTACCAGTCTTAGGTATGTCTTTATTAGTGGCATGAGAATGGACTGATACAGTGAGAATGTGAATAAAAGTTAGGGCCTTAGCACAACTCACACGTTACCATCATTTTGGATTTCCAGTCTCAGCATGTCATTCGTAGGTTATAGTATCTTCACATTCATACATTTCTTTGAGTTTTTGTCAGTCCAGTTGAAGAGAGACCATTTAACAGTCTAGATATGGCTGCATGTAAACATTTAAAACTTTTGAGAGAATTCAGTGCACCAAGGAGACCACTATTATGACTACCAGGAGGATAATACCAAGAGTTTAGAGTGTCCTCCTTAGAGTCTCCATGAATGAAATGAATTAAAACCAAATAGATCAAATAGTGAGCTAGAGGAAGAGTCTTCATTTCAACCAAGCAGCCTGTTTATTAATCCCCTACAACGGAATCTCTATAATATCCATTGTATTCCTCCATGTACAAGAAGTGTCAACAACTACAGATATTTCTCTGTTTGACCAGTTAGTAATCTAGAGCAATTCTATTATGTAGCACATTAGCAAGATAATTTAGTCTGTTGTGTAACCACAGCCTTTACAGTAGAATCTGCTGCAGAGCCTACTATGAGTGAGAAATTTCTAATCATTGCCTCATTTACTCCAAATCATGAAAGAACGAGACCTAACAAATGATGCCCTTGCAGAATAGTGAATGCCTCCTGGAAATGTTCTCTTTAACCTATGATCTAGGTTAAGAGAAGTAGACCAATGTTCTGTTTATGACTGATTATGAAGCAACAATATACCTCACATTTGCCCTTCATCTTCCACCTATCAAAGCATAAGATTGTCCATGTGTAAAGCTGGCTGCAGAATCCTTCACAAATAAAAATATACCTCATGAATGCACATAACAGACTCTTTTTCACTTCTACTTTTCATAGAGGCATAAGCAGGGGAAAAATGGAGAGATAAGAGTCTCATGATAGCAGAGGTCTTGACCCCTGATCTTAGGAAAAAAGCTGTCTATGTCTGGGATGCTGTCTGCTCCTGGAGATAAACATCCCTGATTAGCTTTACCTTACCATCTCCAATGGTTATACAGTTCTAAGAGTCTGGAGGGGCCCTTCTGAGTTGTGAGATTATGAACCCAAGGTCCAAGGGGCCAAAGTTTTGCTGAAGTATGAGTGCCAAGGGTGGTCTTTCTCTGATGTTCTCAGAATCTCCAACTTCTAAATTGTGAAGGGTTTGATTGTTCTCAGTCAGTGGACCATGAAAAGATTTATTTGCCTGGTAGAAATATAGCTTGGCGTAATTCATAATAATATATTTGGCATAGTGCATTAAAGCCTTTAGTAATATCAGAATTTAGTAGTGGAAAATACATGAGGCTCTATTTTTAGGTGCATAGGCCTTCCAGGAACTATTTCACAAGGGGTCAAGTTATGTTTTTGTTTCATCGTGGGCAGTTTTATACAAATCTTCCCCAAAGTTTGAGGAAGCTGAGAGGCTAAAGAAAGAGGATGACATCCAGTTTCTCAGAAAGAAACATTTAATAGACACTTACAAACAGAAGCCACATCTGTGTCTCAGGTAGTGGTGAGATAGGGTGGTGGATCCCTGTGCCATTACCCCCTAGACCTAGGGCTTATATACCCATAGGGAACGGGTGATTCAAAAGAAATGTGTAGAACAATTGAAGTAAGATAACATCAAGGTTGTTACAGGGCAACATTTACAGTAAGATTTACAGTAAGTACCTGCTCTTATACAAAGAACAATAGGTAAACTAGAAATCTTTACAGATTTACAGTAAGGGCAAGATTTACAGTAAGTACCTACTCTCACACAAGGAACAATAGGTAAACTGGAAATCTCAGAGACCTCTCCAGAACTGGGGTTAATAGAAGCCAACATGTTGAGGTGAATTGCTTCCACAGTTTTCTATTGGAAGTGGATCTGATTGTTACAAGACAATCCAGTCAATTAAGTTAGCTTTACCTAATGGTACTGTATCTGTAATACCTTATTTAACTATTTTACAACTTGTCCAGTGAAACAAGTACCTCTATTATTAGGGATTTCTCCAAAAATGTCCCATGAGAAAAACACATTTTCTAACAACCTTTTAGCTATCCTTATAATAACAGCTCTCTTTCATGGGAAAGCTTTTATACAACCAGAAAGCATGCACTGAAAAGGACAATCGAATGAAATCCCTCTATAAATGTTTACATGGCCCATTAGGTAACAGAAATGTACCTGAAGTTTTGATAATCTTCCCAGGATTATAGGTTTGGCAAACCATTCAAAAATTGTTCATAAAACATTTTAGAAATTTAGAAAAGTAACGACATATTTATTTATTTATTTAGGATTATTTTATCTCTTTCATGATGAGTCATGGAATGCAGAACTTTTAATAGTGGAAGCCTTAAGGACTTAGGAAGGACCAGGTGGCTGTCCAGGCCTTTTATGGGTCCATGTTTAGCAATGGACTTATATCCTGTTAAATACAAACTTTGTTCTCCAATTAAGGTACGTAGCATTGTTCATTAGATGGGTTATCACAGGTAATTTGACTTGAACCGTGGAGTTTATTCAAAATGCATATCTAAGCAATTTTAGTACTAGCTGATTTAGCATGAAAATCTGGCAAAGTATTTTCTTGGTATTCAATTAATTCTTGTCCCGCTTGGGTTAGCAGTTTTATAAGCCAGTCAGTCTCTTTATTAGAATTTTGGGAATTTTTACTCAATCCAAATAATGTGATCCTAAAGTTATCGGAAACCTGTATTCAAGAGTGCTTGTCAGGGTCCTTTTCATCCTTTCTATGAATCAAGCTACCAAGGTTTATAGCCAGTTTGTAAAAGTCCTGGATATTTAACATTCAGCTCTTCCAAGGAAGTAAGAGCAGGCTTAAGGACAAGCATGGAAGCTCCCTTTCAGTGTTATTTCTTTATTTAAGAGATGGAGACTCACTTTGTTGCCCAGGCTGGTCTCAAACTCCCGGGCTCAAGTTATCCTCCCACCTCAGCCTCTCAAATTTCTGGGATTACAGGCATGAGCCACCACACCCAGCCTGACTTGCATTGTTGATGGAAGCTTGGAAAAAGGCCTGACATCACAACAACCAATAAGTCAATAGCTATGGTTATAGTCAAGCCATTAAAAGTATGAATCCCAACTCCAACTTACAGATAAGTATACTGAGGCCCATAGAGGTTCATTGATTTCCCATGGTTGCACAGTATTGAAACGACCCCTATAAACTTTATAAAATTAATCACGGAAGAAGAGAGGGAGAAATGACAATAAACCAAGTTTGCAGCACATTCAGCATTAATCATGAGGTGAGCTTGCTCTCTGACTACTTCCTCATAGTCGTTTGGTGCCTATTACCTGTAGATCCTATTACAAGATTAGAGTTCCCCTTAACTGCTCTATAGATAACTTGAACATTATGAAATGTTGTTTTCCTTTTGAGATATTTCTTTAGGACCTTCAGGTCCTGTACACTGATGAAACTACTGAGTCAGCTAGTCTGAAGAACTCCATGAGAGCCAATTCACCAACGAAAGCAGTTTCCACATCTTGATGATTTCATCCCCCTTGCCCTGACCAATCAACAATCCCAATTTTCCAGCCCCTCACCTTCCATGATCCCCTTAAAAACCCATCCCAGAACTGCTCACGGAAATAGATTCGAGGGTCTCCTCCCATCCCCTGGCTCAGTGCCTGGCAATCATTAAACTCTTTCTCAGTTGCATCCCTGTTGTCTCAGTGCATTGGTCTGTTACTGCACAGTGGACACATAAACCTGTTGGTTCTATAACAGTAGGATGATTAGATCTCAGGTATTTTCACTCCTCCTATTTTACTCAACAGTCTAAGGCAGTGGTTCTCAGAGGTTAGCCTGCATTAGAATAACCTAGATAAGTATAAAATGCAGAGGTGAAATGTAAGGGCTGGAAATGTACAACTTAGACTTCAATACCAGCCTGCCACCTGCCAGCTGTGTGACATTGGGGAAGTTGCTCAACTTCTGTGTGCCTCAGGTTCCTTATTCTAAAATGTTGCCAATAATAGCATTTTGGTCATTGGGTTGTTGTGAGGATTAAATGAGTTAATATTTGTAAAGTGCTTAGAAGTGTGCCTAGCACAGAATAATTACTCAATAAACATTATCTTTCACCTGTCTGTCATTCTTTCTGGGCTCTGAACAAAGACTTTAATTCTGGGCTTCAGTTTCAATCAATATCAGTTATTGGTCTCAAATATACATTTGATACTTGTGTCCTTGATAACTTGTGTTAAGAGGTGGGATTAGAACCAAGAGACAGCAAACAACAGAGTTTGTTTGTTCCAGAGGCTCAAAGCCACAAATCATTGTCAGTTCATTGGTGAAAATGTCACTGGGTAAGTGTTCTTTCAAAAGCATCTTATCTGAATTACTGCAGTCCTAAAGAATGTCTAGTGATAAACCTTGTCATAGGCAGGAGATATGTGAAGGCTGCAAAAGGGTTTCTTGGGGAGGTTTTTGAAAGTCCTTGGAAACAGTTCTTATTTTGGACATAAAAGCATGAGCCTCCACTCCCCTTCATGTGTTTCTGGCCTTATTTTGTCTAGGTCTGGCAAAGGCGATTTCATCTTATTATCTACAACTTTCACACCTCCAGAGACTTGAATTCAGTTGCCTGTGATAAGGCCCTGGGATATGCATTTTGTTTTTTATTGTTGTTGGTGGTGGTTTTTTGTTTTGTTTTGTTTTTTGAGATGGAGTCTCACTCTGTCGCCAGGCTGGAGTGCAGTGGCACAATCTTGGCTCACTGCAACCTCCACCTCCTGGGTTCAAGTGATTCTCCTGCCTCAGCCTCGCGAGGGATATGCATTTTTAGCTCTAAATATGCATATATAATTCCTCAGGTGATGTTGAAGTCAGTAGTCTAGAAACATGCACTTAAATACAACATTTTGCATACAGTTTCAAATGGTTCAGAAACTCCTGCAGTGCATTTGTGCATTCTTGGGTTCAGAAGGAAGAGACACATATAAACAAAAATAGTGTCAATCATGACACACCATGAAAAGGTCTATAATAAAGGAATGGAAGGAAGGGAAATACCTTCCACTGGGAATGTTGTATTTTTTTTTTTTTTAGATGGGATCCTGCTCTTTTGTCCAGGCTGGGGTGCAGTGGTGTAATCATGGCTCACTGCAGCCTCAATCTCCTGGACCCTTCTATCTCAGCCTCCTGAATAACTAGGACCCCAGGCATTTGCCACCATGCCTGGCTAATTAAAAAAAAAAATTTGTAGAGTTGGGATCTCATTATATTTCCCACTTTGGGCAACCCCTGGGCTCAAACCCCTGGGCTCAAGGAGTACTCCCACTTTGGCCTCCCAGGGTGTTGGGTGTGAGCCATTGCACCTGACTGGAATGTTTCTTGAGGAGGAAAGACCTGTTCTGACCTTGAAGGCGAGGAAAGTCTAACATGAGGTTCTCAGGGCAGAGAGAGTGTTTTGAGGGAAGGCCCAAAAAGTGTGGAGGTGCAGGGTAACTTGAAAAATAGAGAAGTAGGCAAGAACAATAGGTATAGTGGGAGCGAAGTCTGAATTGTATTTTGACATCCTAAGTTTGAGGATTCCTGCAGGGCCTGCTTATGGAGAAAGGTGGCCTGAATGGAGGTTAGGAGGGAGGTCAGGGATAGAAACATGAATATCAGAGATAGCCTTGCAGAGGCCATAGTGGAAATGGTGAACATTGGTGAGATTACCAATAAGAGAGAGAGAAAAAAAAAAAGAGCAAAAAAAAGAACCTTGAACAACCACATTAAAGTCAGAGGCTTTTCTTAGCTGTAGATAAAAAACAGCATCAAAGGCCTGGCACGGTGGCTCACACCTATAATCCCAGCACTTTGGGAGGCTGAGGTGGGCGGATCATGAGGTCAGGAGCTCAAGGTCAGCCTGGCCAATATGGTGAAACTCCATCTCTACTAAAAATACAAAAACACTAGCCAGGCATGGTGGCGCACGCCCGTAGTCCCAGCTAATCAGGAGGCTGAGGCAGGAGAACTGCTTGAACTCAGGAGGCAGAGGTTGCAGTGAGCTGAGATTGCGCCACTGTACTCCATCCTGGGCAATAGAGGGAGACTCCACCTCAAAAAAGAAAAAAAAAAAGAAAAACCTAGAATCAAATCAACAATCAGTGATCAAAAAGACAAGAGATAAATGTTGGCAAGTGTGTGGAGAAAAGGGAACCCTAGTATACTGTTGGTGACAATGTAGACTGGTGCAGCCATTATAGAAAACGGTATAGATGTTCCTAAAGAAATTTAAAATATGGCCTGGTATGGTGGTTCAGGCCTGTAATCCCAGCAGTTTGGGAGGCCAAGGCAGAAAGATCACTTGAGCCCAAGGGTTCGAGACCAACCTGGGCAACATAGCAAGACCCTGTTGCTACAAAAACTAAAAAAATTAGCCAGGCATGATGGCATGCATCTGCAGTTCCCGCTACTTGAGAAGGCTGAGGTGGGAGAATCACTTGAACCCAAGAGGTTGAGGCTGCAGTGAGCCGTGATCACACTACTGCACTCCAGCTTGGGTGACAGAGTTGAGAGCCTGTCTCAAAATTTTTAAGGATTTACAAAAGACACACGCGTGCACACACACACACACACACAGAGGAATATTATTAAGTCTTGTAAAAGCATGAGATCCTGTCATTTGCCACAACATGGATGGACCTGAAGGATGTTATGCTAAATGAAATAAGCCAGACACAGAATAAAAAAATTGTATCTCACGTATATGTGCAATCTAAAAAGAAAGTGGTCAAATATAAAGAGGTAAAGAATAAAACAGTAGTTACCAGGGGCAGGGTGAGAGAGAGGAAATGGGAGACGTAGGTCAAAGTATACAAAGCAGAAGATATGTAGGCTGAACAAACCAAGAGAGGTAAGGTACAATATGAGGATTATAGTTAATAAAATTGTATCAGGGATTTGTGTTAAATAAGTAAATTTTGTCTGCTCTTGTCACGAAACTATGTGAGATGATAGATATGTTAATTTTCTTCACTATTGTATCCATTTTACTATCCATAAGCATACACTAATATCAGTTTACAAGTCTCAAATATACATAATATGTATTTTTAATAAATGAATTACTGCCTAAGTCATTATAAATTTTATGCTGACTTCTGAGAAAAGAAAAATCTGAGACTATTTCATATTGTGGGCTTTATTCACTTCTAAACACTCAAAGTATTACAGTTAAATTAGGGTGATTGGAAAGTTGTGTTATGACACTGGTCCTTGGACAAAGAACATGAACATCACTAGAAAATCTGAGAAATGTAAGATTTCTGAAGGTATCACTCCAAACTGAAAGTTTTCCAACAATCTATGTTTTAACAAGTTATATGGGAAATTGTGTCACACCCTAAATTTGAGGACTACTGTCTTAAGAAAAGGAAGGTCATAAAAGTTTTGCACAGATCTTCAGTACTGGTTGTGAAAAGCAAAAGAAAGATCATCTGGTCTAATGAATAGTGGTCATTTTATTTTAAAACATCAACTTAAATGTAAGATCAAACACAAATCATGTTGATAAAATATTCTTGGACCAGAGACAGATTGCTTGCCTGAAAATATGTTGGGTATTTGATCATCTGCAATCAAAGCAAATGTTTATGAGAACACTAGAAAGGAATGATAATAAAAAAGGTCAAAGGGGTGCTTGAAAATCATTAGTTGATCATCACTTTCTACAGTCCTATAAGACAACCCCAGCTATATCAGAATATGGCAAGAGTAGATATAAGCCAGACCTCATGGATCATAATATTTTTCCCACCTCTTTCTGTAGCATATTTAGCTGAAATATGAAGCCCAAGAAATTCTGAAAATCAACTTGCCACACATAAAACTTAGAATGTGGCACTTTTAAATGGGTTATGTGGACTTGATTATCTCCTCTGTGAATACTTGTATTAAATAATTCATTTGTAGAGAAATATAAAACCCTGTCAGTCTTTCTTACATTCTGTACTGATTGTTATAATTATCAACCTTTTGTATCAGAGTGTGTTTTGGCTGCAAGTGAGAGAAAACTCCAATTTAGAGTGGCTTAAACAGTAAGAAAATGTAACTGGGAGCCCAGAGGTAGAGTGGCTCCAAACTCAGCAGCTCAGGTCAGGGTTCCAGCTCCCCTTGCTCCTTTATGTATCAGCTTTGTCCACAGCCTGGCAGCAAGGTGGCTCCAGCTGTTCCCACTATCAACATCCAGGTATGGCAATGTCCAAAGGAAGAAGAGGGACCGGCCCTTTCTTAAACCTCTGTTTTAGGAGCAAGAAAACATTTCTGAGAAACTCCCCAGAATACTTCTCTTCCTGCCATACTGTCTAGAACTGAGTGACATTGCTAATCCTAAATTAGCTACCATAAGGGGAAGTGTGTAACTGTGACTACCTTGGACTTACTCTACAGGCTTGAATAGGTGTTGGAAAGTCAACCACTCCCACCACTGCAAATGGTGATCTCCACCAACACTTACTATGTTTACTTTCCATTGTGCTAGAGACTATGCTAAACCCTTTCTGTGTATTACATCATCTAAAAATAAATCCGGAAGATAAATGCTTTTATTAATTTCATGTTACACATAAGAAAACTTAGCCTGAGGTCAGCAAATCACTTAAAATTCACAACCAGAAAACGCCGAGCCAAGACTCAAGCCTAAAGACCACTCCAAAGCTCGACTCACTCTAACACTCAACTCTAACAACCACTCTGCTATAATTCAAATATCAGGACTATTATTTAGGTAAACATAACATAAACCTTAGCAAAATGGGAATGTAAAGATAGGAGAGGAGAGAAGACAGCAAGTAAGGATGCACTTTGTTGTTCTACATGCATTCAAACTTCTAGGTTTTAAAAATCATATTCTAAAGCGTGGGAAGAATCTGTATATATGACTATATGTGACATCTGTGACATTATGGAGAAGGAACAAGGAGCCAGGAAACCAAAGAAAAGCAACTGCTCTAATTTTAAACGAGCAAAAAGTAGGAGATTGCAAACTGAATAATAACAGCTAACAATTATTGAATACTTCCTCTACGCCTGGATTGTTCCAATTCTGTGATGTAGAATTATTATTCTCTGCATTTTATAGATGAAATACTGAACTCATGGGGTTTCTAAAAGGATTAAATAAGTGGTTAAGAAAGAAAGGTATTTAAAACAACTCCTGGTACACAGTAAAACCCTCCACAAATGTCGGTTATTATCGTTACACGGAAATCAAAGCAATCCTCAGTATGCCATCTTTATTACAGGCAATTTAACTCACAATTTATACCTGTCATTTGCTTTTCTAATAATTTTTATTAGCAATATTGTATTTAAAGGGGGTGCAATGTTAGATTAATTTGCAGGTAACGAAACAGTCAAGTACATTAAACGATTGATGTGAGAGTCTGTAATTTGGTTAGTCATTGAAGAAGGATTAGCGCCACTAGTGGTAAGACATGAGGGAGCTTAACGCTCATCTTTCTGACTCACCAGTGTCAATGACACTTGAATCCAGCCTCTTCAGCAGTCTGGGGTCTGAGAGCTGAATTCCTCAGCTGAGCTTAAATTGCTGATCTGTTATTTACTGAGCTTCCCCCCGCCATCCCCCGCAACTTTGTGTTTCTGGTTTTTGTCTGCAAGTAGTCATAAAAGTTTCATATAATGATAGGTAAGGGACTGGGAAAAGATGCAGACACTGGAAATCTAACACTCGAAAGATGTATTTGCCCTGCAATATACTCCAAACAAAGCATATTTCTGGGCATTAAAATAATAACAGTGAAAAACCCTACTCTTTTCTAATGCTAGATTGTTTTAGCACTAGAGTCATTTTACCCCATAAAGGGTTCCTTTTTTCACATAAAACTAGATATGAGTTTGGTTCTTCAACATACTTGAATCTTTGGAGTGTCTGAATAGTTTGGGAACCCTTTGAGCGATTGTGCAAATAGTTTGAGCGATTGTGCAAATTTTGAAGTCTGACAGCACTTCTTCCTTTTTTCCCTTCCTTCTTTCTTTTCTTCAGGGAGGAATTTAGGTTTTAGTAATTGTAGGTCTTATTGCTGCACAATTCCCACTAGATGGCTGTAGCAAATTTCAGGAGATTTATTCTATTTGGAGCAGCAAATCATGCCAGACTCATGAACCTTTAGCATTTTAGGTTTCCCTGGGATGTGTATCAAAGAGCGTTGGCATTTAGGCATATTTGTAAAATTATTGAATATTTTTTGTTTTTCTATCAGTAAAGATATTAACTCTGAATCCATTCCTTTCCATTCCTCCAATTTGGTATCATGCTCATCTTCACCCTGAATGTATTTATTTACTGGTATAAGCAAGGAATGCCTCATAAAGCAACCTGTACAACTGAGCCCCTAGTATGTGGAAATTTTATGTGTGTATGTGTTGTGTGTGTGTGTGTGTGCGTGCGTGTGTATGTTTCATGAAAAGGTGTTGGAATTTGTCAAATGCTGTTTCTGTATCCATTAGGATGATCATGTGCTTTTTCCTCTTTAGTCTATAATATAGTATACTATGTTAATTGATTTTTATAGATTTAACCAGTGATATGGTTTGGCTATGTGTTCCCACCCAAATCTCATCTTGAATTGTAATCCCCATAATCCACACATGTTGAGGGAGGGACCAGGTTGGGGGGTGATTGGATCATGGGGACAGTTCCCCCAAGCTCTCATGATGGTGAGTTACTTCTCATGATGGTGAGTTAGTTTTCACAAGATCTGATGGTTCTATAAGCGTCTGGCATTTCCCCTGCTTGCACTTCTTTCTCCTGCCGCCATGTGAAAAATGGCTTTGCTTCCCCTTTGCCTTCCACCATGATTGTTAAGTTTCCTAAGGCCTCCTCAGCCATGTGGAACTGTGAGTCAAACCTCTTTCCTTTATAAATTACCTAGACTGAGGTAATATCTTTATAGCAGTGTGAGAATGGACTAATACAATTAGCTTGTATTCCCAGGATGAATGCCACTTGTCATATTGTATAATATCTTTATATGGATATGATTGCCTAGTAATTGTTGAGGATTCTTAGGTCTATATTTCTAAGGGTTACTGGTCTTTAGTTTTCTTGTCATAATTTATGGTCTGGTTTTGCTATTAGGATAATACTGGCTTCATAGAATAAGTTAGGACATTGCCCTGTCCTATTTCATGGAAGAGTTTGTGAAAGGTTGATGTTAATTCTTTTGTAAAGGTTTGGTGGAATTGATCTGGGAAGCCATCCAGGCCTTGGATTTTCTTTGTGGGAAGTTTTAAAATTACTAATTCAATGTCTTGCTATATGTTTCTTCAGATTTTCTTATTCTTCTTGAGTGATAATTTGTGTTTTTCTAGGAATTTGTCTGTTTCACTTAAATTATCTAATTTGCTGGCATACAATTATTAATTCAATTCATACTTTTTCTTTTTAAATTTTGTTTTCTTTAACCAATCCAGCTGTTTCTGTATCATTCACATTTTACTTCATGCAGACATTGATTTATTGGGGCAACATTATTTTAAGCAGAGAGCATTTAAAATTACTATATGAAAGTGGCCATCTTCTTGGTTACAAAGTTGTTCATTTGTTTGTTAATTCAACAAACTTATTGAATGTCTTGTATATGCCATGCACAACTCCAGGCTCTTGGAATAAGGGGTGAGCAAGAGACAATACCTCACCCTATGGAGCTTATATTCGCAAAAGAAAGGTAGACAAGGAGTAAAAAATGTTATATACTATATAATATATCAGTAAGATTTTAATTATTAAGCACAGTTTAACAGATGACAGCATATCAATCTGTTGGAAATCATATTCCAATCATAGTAAGTTAATACAAGAATATAACATAGCTGGGATGCCAATGAGATTAAACAGATTCTAATTTTGGGAAGTGGAAAGGGAGACAAGGCATTAGATACTGATCCAATTTAGTGGGTTTTAACACTGGCTGCACATTATGTGTATCAGGAGAGATATTACTATATCCAACTCCTGAATTCCTCCTAGAAGTTTTTATTTAATTGGGTCTATGTGAAGCCCAGGCAAAAATATGTTTTGACAACCTAGAGAATGGGAGAAAATATTTGTCAACTATGCATCCAACAAAGGTCTAACATCCAGAATCTATAAGGAACTTAAATCAACAGGCAAAAAACAACCCCATTAAAAGGGGCAAAAGACATGAACAGACACTTCAAAAGAAGGCATACACATGGCCAACAAGCATATGAAAAAAATGCTCAATGTCACTAATCATTACAGAAGTGCGAATAAAAACCATGATGAGACACCATCTCACACAAGTCAGAATGTTGTTATTAAAAAGTCAAAAAATAAAAGATGCTGGTGAGGTTGTGGAAAAAAGGGAATGCTTATACGGAATGCTTACACACTGCTGGTGGGAATGTGAATTAGTTCAGCAATTGTGGAAAGCAGTTTGGTGATTTCTCACATAACTCAAAGCAGAATTATCATTTGACCCAGCAGTGCCTTTATTAGGTATATAGCCAAAGGAATATAAATCATTCTGCCATAGAGACACATGCACACACGTGTTCATCACAGCACTACTCACAATGGCAAAGACATGAAATCAGCCTAAATGCCCATCAACAGCAGACCAGTTAAACAAAATATGGTACATATACACCATGGAATACTACACAGCCATAAAAGAGAATGAGATCATGCCCTTTGCAGCAATGTGGATGGAGCTGAAGGCCATTATCCCAAGCGAGCTAACACAGGAAGAGAAAGCGAAACACCACACGTTCTCATTTATAAGTAGGAGATAAACACTGAGTACACATGGACACAAAGAAGGAAACAACAGACACCATGGGCTACTTGAGGTTGGAGGGAAGGAAGAGGGTGAAGAGCGAAAAACTACCTATTGGGTACTATGCTTATTACCTGGATGGTAAAATCATTTGTACACCGAACCCCTGTGACACACAATTTACTTATGTAACACACCTTCACATGTACCCCGAACCTAAAAGAGAACATTTGTTCTAAGAATTCCTTTGTGATTCAAATGTGAAGCCAGGCCGGGCGCGGTGGCTCACGCCTGTAATCCCAGCACTTTGGGAGGCCGAGGCGGGCGGATCACAAGGTCAGGAGATCGAGACCACGGTGAAACCCCGTCTCTACTAAAAATACAAAAAATGAGCCGGGCGCCGTGGCGGGCGCCTGTAGTCCCAGCTACTCGGGAGGCTGAGGCAGGAGAATGGCGTGAACCCAGGAGGTGGAGCTTGCAGTGAGCCAGGATCGCGCCACTGCACTCCAGCTTGGGCGACAGAGCGAGACTCCGTCTCAAAAAAAAAAAAAAAAAAATGTGAAGCCAGTGTTGAGTATCAAGTACCTACTATGTCCTAAACAATATGAGGTGCTTTATATGTTATTTTACTGTTCTAGTATTAACATGAGTTGCACTTTATTATTCTTGTAAGCATGTGAGAACAACTCATGTTCAGAGAGATTAAATGATTGGCAGGTTACTCAGCGTGTTTCACCCTTGGCTCCTTGTATGGAGTCATCTTATTTGTGTGCTCCATCAAAGGGAGCTTAAAAACCCAGGAGTAAACTTCCTTCTCTTCTATTTTCCCTGAGTGCCCTTCTTTTGCCCATTCCCTGGCTTTTATGCTTTTCATTTTTATTATTCTTTCTGTGTCTCAATTGCCCAGATTTTCTTTTTTATTTATTTATTTTTTTAATCGAGACGGAGTCTCGCTCTGTCGCCCAGGCTGGAGTGCAGTAGCGCGATCTGGGCTCACTGCAAGCTCCGCCCCCCGGGTTCACGCCATCCTCCTGCCTCAGCCTCCTGAGTAGCTGGGACTACAGGCGCCCGCCACCAGGCCCGGCTAATTTTTTGTATTTTTAGTAGAGACGGGGTTTCACCATGTTAGCCAGGATGGTCTGGATCTCCTGACCTCGTGATCTGCCTGCCTCGGCCTCCCAAAGTGCTGGGATCACAGGAGTGAGCCACCACGCCTGGCCCCAGATTTTATTCTTAAACTCAACACTTTGGCTACATATTCCTCAGTCACTACTACCTAATTTGAGGACTTATTTGGATGCATTTTTCTGGTTTACTGACCTCAGCATGATCTGCTCAACTCTTGACTTTGTATCTTCCTAACTTTTAATGTAGCAGATAAAACTTATTAGCATAACATGATGGTGTAAATATTTTACACAGTGTTGTTAGATTTTATATTTTTGCCCTAATTCCCACACCACCAAAAGAAACTTATGGCAGCTGTATCTTGAAATTCTAAAGTGCTTTTGTGCATTTTATAATAATGAAGGTTCTGTTTATGTGTGTCTTGTACCTTACTAACAGCTATGCTAGTGATCTATACCAATGGTAAATAGGAATAAAGGTAATGGATCAGTTGGCGATTTGGTTCTTCAATAAAGTTATATCATTAGAGGACAAACTCATTAATGATGAAATTCTCATATGTATTTTGTTTTTAAAATTAAGGTGTATCCAAAAAGATACTGTTTAGTCAATTAAGAAAATTCATGGAGGGAGGGGGTACAACTTAAGTCAAAGTAGCTGTCCATGTAAGTGGTTAATTGTTTTGGTGGCACTTAATACCAACATAAAACATTTGTAAGGCAGTTTGTCAGTGGTCTAAATTTAATTTAGTTAAAATAATGGCTATGTATACGCTGAATGAATGGAAAACTATCTGCTTGGTAGACTGTGTGTCCTGTACAGTGCTCAGTACAAGCTGTTTGGGTTTCTTGGTTTGCGTCATATGGTCTAGGACTCAGAGCTCACCTCAGGACCTCAGACAGCACCTGGTTAAGCTCATGTTGGCACATGCAAATGACCTTAATTTTGAAAATGGGCTAAATTCTTTATAGACACAATCTCATTATCCATCACAATGACTCTGTGAGGTACATAATATATTTTTATTTGTTTTGCCTAATACTGATGCTCACAAACATGATATTATTTTATTCTCTTTATAGATAAGGAAACTGAAGCTCAGAGACATAAAGTTACATAGCTAGTAGGTAGCTAAGATGGAATTTGAACCTAGGAAATTTGATTCTAAATCAATATGTTTAACCACTATATTCTGCTTCCCTAAGAAACAGATTACATGTATGAAAAGTCCTTGCTTTGTCCATTACATGTGGCTAACCTCGCCTCCCTCAATCACCTCACTTTCTCAATAAAATTTGCACGTGTAATTTATTAAAAATTAAATTTATATCCATAAATCTATTAACTGGTTAATTTAAGAGAATTCACTGAGAGGAAAACCAAGTCAAAACATCCGTCTTTTACTTTAACCCCTTCTTCTTAAATAGTCACACATCCTGTACCCATCCTCAGAGGTAGCAGCATTTTCATAGACTTCCTGAGAAGACATATTATGCTAGAACTTGTGATGAACTAGGGTAAAATTGAAAGCAGTGGGCATAGCTCAAACATATTAGTAGCTCCTGGACCTGCAGATAATTTATATCAATTTAATGGTACCCTAACCTTTCAACTGCCACAGTATGAAATTCACATTCAAAATACTTTTAATTACCTACAACATGTGTAAAATGGAGTAAAAGTTTAAACTATGTGTTTCTATTTTCTGAATATATATACAGTCATCCCTTGGTATCTATGGAGAATGGTTCCAGGAACCTCTTGCCCCCCACCCAGTGAATACCGAAATCTGTAGATGCTCAAGTCCCTTCTATAAAATGGCATGGTACTTGCATATAATATACACATATTCTTCTATATACTTTAAATTTCTCTAGATTACTTATAACACCTAATACAGTAACTACACGTCACTTCATTTGCGTGGATTCAATGCAGTACTCAGCATGCAACAAATCCTAGTTTTGTTTTTTAGAATTTTGTGGAATATTTTCTCAAATATTTTCAATCTAAAGTTGGTTGAATCCAGGAATGCAGAATCCATGGATATGGAGGGTTAAATGTAGAAAAACACTTTTAGTTGTTTTGTTGTCTTTGGGTTTTTTAGAAAATAAAATAGAAGCAGCTAGAATATGTCTAAAAGAATCCAAAGACTAAATAAAATAACGGTCTTGCCAAAGGTCTGCTCATCTATCATTACTTTTTTCTTTTAACAAACTCAAAGTCTTTTATAACAGAGAAGTGAGACTTTCATAAAAATATCAGGAACCAACACTCAGTACAAATCCTACCTTCACGTACTACTAGTAAGAAAATGAATACAACCTCAAGCATCAAACCTTAGGACTAAAACAAATGGAACAGTCTGATGACAGGCCTTTTCTTGATGTTCCTATGCTGAGAAGCTTATTTCCATCCTAAAGCAATTTAATACTGTGTATTGTGGTTCCAGTGCCTGTGTAATACACAATTGCCATAATAGGTTCTCCAGTTGCCACTTGATTATCCAGCACCATGACAAACACATCTGATGAGCTTGTGGGAAAATGTTCACAAGCACCATCATTCATTGTCTGGAGATTTATGATTCACATTTAAGATCAACAGTCTGATGCACACTGATTATTTTCCTGCTGAGCTACACCATTTGTCTCAACTCAGAAATATTAAAGATTTCTTACATAATGTTGCAGGATCATCTTTTAAGAAGCATTATCAATGGCCTTCCAACCTCTTTTGACTAAAGCAAAATTGACAGTGCTAGCCAGTCACTATCAGAAATTAAAGGACTCATTAAAAATTAATATCCAATCCATGAAAATAAGCTTTTACCAACAGTTATAGCAAAAGGCAAAAATTGTATACTCCACAATATCTGAATATTAAATTAGATATGCCAACACCTACTCTGTTTGTAGACTTAAGAATACAAAATGTAGATTCTGAAGGCATTAGGGCTGCCTGACTAAAATAAACACTATTTAAAGTGTGGCCTGAGACCTATGCTTAGCTACAATGACAGACTGTGCTTACCAAATACCCATGTGCCCTCCCTACGGTAGTGCCTTTAAAACTTATGCTGAGTGCAGCATTCTTTTGGTACTTATTTTCTAAAGATCAGCCTACACCTTCATTATGTATTTCCCATTCCCCTCTCAGTTAGGTTAGAGCCATGTAACTAGATTTGGCAGTGGTCTCTTATGCATCCCTTCCAGGATGAGGCAAGTAGGAGCTGGTACATTTTCTCCAGCACTCTCTTCCCCAGTGTGGGCAACCTTGGAGAGCATGCGTTCCAGATGTCATAGAAGATGGAGGTCTGCCTGGCCACTATTGGGCTGTGATGAGAGTGAGAAATAAACTTTTATTGTGTTAAGCCCCTGAGGTTTCAGAGTTGTCTGTTGCAATTAATTACTCTGAATAATGCAGCCACAAATATCAGATGGTGCTGAGATTTCTCACCACTAAGGACAAATCTCATTTTCACTATCAAATTGGACTCAAGTCAGGAAAGAAGTTTTTCTCTTATCAAAGAAGGAAAAGAATTCTTTAACTCACACTATTACAATGACATTAAAAGTGATGTTGGTCACAAGTTTCCTTGGGTGCTTTTTTCTAAAGATCAGACTACACCTTAATCATGTTGATGGATGTATAAAATAAATATTTCTGCTCAGTTATGGTTATTTTAGTCTTAATAGTAGGTTAGAATAACAACATCTAATTCCAACACCCCAGACAACTTGTTCTAATGAATCCCCAGACTACGGCAAGCCACCCCTCCTGCAAGAGCTTCAATGTCAAATACTTTCTTGATCCATTTTTCAGGTAGAGTGCATTATTAATCGCCTAGGATCAAATGCAGTATGGAAGGACCGTGAGAGAAGGGCAGAGGAACCCAAGCTTTTAACAAGATTCTATCATGAGCGATCTGTCCATGAAGAATGACTTTTATGGGGAAATCTCATTGTTATTCCAGGAGGCATCTGTCACATTATCTTAGCCACAATAGGCGAAGCACAATGAAGCAATCGCTTGTAAGAGGTCCTTGGCCATAAGCTACATTTGGTGACCCAGAATTGATTACAGGATTGTAAAGATTGTAAAAGACTGTGGTGTATTTAAGAATACTGCCTATAATTCATTAAAAGAAATCGTCTTCAGCAACACATGACCAAGAAGTTTTGGTCAGAAATACATGTCGACTTTCTATACCAACTCTAGGCGAGAATTCTCTATTTTAAAATATGTCTCAAAATATTTTTCCATTATTAACAAAATGTCTCTGTGTCTTCCTTTTCCCCCTAATGTCAGGTTTATTGCTGCATTAGGGAAGACCAAAGGAGATTCCTGCCTCTATGGGCATGGTGGACACAACAATGAATAGGGAATCAGCAGGCTCTAGGGGAACTGCAGGGTACTAAGTATTTCTCCCTCCGTAGATATTTGTCCTTGTAGAGGCCATTAGCATAACACTCCTGGACTCTTTCATTTCATCTTCATCCCCAGGAAAAGATTCTTCGATCTGATGAGTGCCATTAGGAGCAGGGACTTTGACCACATAGCCTAGTCCCTCCTCCCCATCTTTTCTCTTTGAGATTTGCCTGGTTGCATGTGCTTTGGTCTGCTCTCAGTCTCAAGGTAAGTTTAGTGGTAAAGGTTATGTCCCTTCAGGGGGAAGTCACAGTTTTCCCCTGCTACCTGTTGTGGTGGGTGGTTAAGCTGGTCAAATTCTGGTATTCAGCATCAGGAAATTATCTCTTATCACACACCTAAGTTACTCCCTCAAATTTAACATTAATCAGAAATAACGCTGAT
Organism: Macaca nemestrina; assembly: GCF_043159975.1. Lineage (NCBI taxonomy): Eukaryota > Metazoa > Chordata > Mammalia > Primates > Cercopithecidae > Macaca > Macaca nemestrina. The sequence goes on along the minus strand of NC_092128.1, from coordinate 55,246,373 downwards.
ACTTTTATTTTCATTTGCTTGACTCCTTTATCTCCCGGTGCAGAATGTGGTATGGGTTGGAGGGTGGATCAACCTAGGCCAGAAATCCGTCATCCTAACTATAGGAAATTTTCTAGCAGAGAGTTTGAAAGTCCCAAATTGGAAGTATTCAAATTCTCTGTATTAGTTGACTGCAAGTAAATGAGGAGAACTTCATATGAAGATGCAGTAATGTCTCATTAAACTCAGAGCAAAAAAGCTATTGGATCCTAGAAGAGAAATGGAACTAGGAAATATGAGACTGGCTGGATTCTTTCCACCTCTTGTCTTGACATCTTTGTACACTTTTTTCATTCTTCTCTTTCTCTGCAGACCAGCTTTCTCTGCTTCTCCAGACCACAGCGACTTTTGTCAGAGATGGCAATGGGATTCACACTGATTCAATCAAGTGTGGTCATGATGGGGAGATTCATATGTAGAGCAATGCATCTACTGTATCAATAGATCAATAATGCCAGTTATCCTCTAAGAGTAAGGAATAAGAAATTACTGCATGAGGTTTGGGGACTAAATAGTTTAAAATAATTAGATGAGAGAGAGAGACTAGAAATTAAGTAAAATAGGATAGGTAGTCTGTGCTGAGGGTACCTGTGAGACTTGTAGTCCTATATTTAGAGTGAGCCCCATCGTTGAAGCTGCAAATACTTTCTCAGTCATGAATAGCTGCTGACGTCAAACAGAGCCTAAGCAGACAGTTGAGTTTAACCTATTTTTTCTTTTGTTGTTCTTGGTTTTTGTTTTGTTTTGTTTTGTTTTGTTTTTTGGTCAGGTTAGTAAATCAGAGGAAACTGTTGGTGTTATAGAACAGGGAGTTATAAGAGTGATGGATTATGAAGTACACACTGGAAGAAAGTGAGATATATGAGGTGAGTGATGGAGAGTTAAAATGTGGTGAAATCAATGGTGTGAAGGGAGTCAAAGATTTATTAATGATCACTCCTACATTGTAGCGGGTTTAGTTCATTAGTTGCTTACAGAGTTTTTTGTTTTTCTTTGCCTTTTTTTTGACCAAGAAAAGAACCATGATTTTTTTCACTATATTGCTTATAATTTGTTCTTATCTTCTTATTTGTCTATTGCATGGAACCAATTCTTAAATACATTCTTATAGGAGCCCCCTGGCTTGCTTTCCTAATCTGAGCCAATTGCTTTTTCCAGGCTTGCTAGAGAATTCTCCTCTTGGAATTTCTTCATAGTGTGCACCTGAGTTAGTACCATCATTTATTGCAGCCTACAACTCTGCTGTATTATTTTTTATCTTATTTTGTTAGAAGAAAAGTCCTCAGAAGGAATATTTTACATGTAACTTTTCTGAGACTTTATGTTACCATCAATGCTGGTTGATAGCTGAGCATAGAATTCTAGCTTGAAAATTATTTTCCTTGGAATTTTGATAGCATTGCTTCATGCCAGTTTAATTCTAATTCCTTTATAAGGTGATGTCTTTTTCTTCCATGAAAATATTTAGGACCTTTTCTCTATCCTTAGAATTCTGAAATTAGCAATGATATGTCTATTTGTGGATTTTTAAAATAGATTTTGCTCAAAATTTAGTGAACAAATTTAATCTTAATTTAAAATCTAGTTCAAATTAACACTAATTTGATTTCAACATTACATAGAAACTTTTCCCCAATACATATCCTTTCCTCCATTGTGCTGTTATTATTGTCATAAAAATTACATCTTTACATGTTATAAGCTGGTCAACATTGTTTTATGCAGTTAGCTTTTAACACAGAAGAAAAGAGTTATGAAAAAGTAATTTTAATCTAAAGACTTAGGTCTCTCTTTAATACTGGGACATTTTCTTCTATTATTTCGTTGAAAATATCCCTTTTTCTGTGTTTTTTTTTTAAATGAAGTTCAACTAGTGAGATTTTCTGTCTTTGCATATTTTCTGTTATACCAACCCTTCTATTATTTCATCAGTAATATTTTTAATTTCCAAGAGCTATTTGTTCTCTGACTGTTCCTTTTTCATAGTACCCTGTTCTTAAGTTATACATATATTATATTTATTAATTTAAATAGTAACATATACCCCTGGGACAAAACTTAACAGGTTAAAAAGTATATTGTGACAAGTAAGATCTCTCAAATTTATAGCCCTAGAGACAATCTTATTATTTTCTTACATATCCTTCCAGAGATATTTGCACGCATTTAAAAACATACATACATACATACATACATACATTCCAGTTTTGCTTTTCTTATTCTCATTCTCTTGTCTTTCGTAAATTATCTCATATTGATTGGAGACCAGCTATTTTCTTTATTTTAGACTTTCCATTTTATAAGTCTGGTTTTATCCATATGATTTGTTGTCCATTTCCATGTAAAAATGGAGTAGCCCAGGTGTGGTGGTTCATGCCTGTAATCCCAGCACTTTGGGAGGATGAAGTGGGTGGACTCTTGAGTCTCGAAGTTTGAAACCAGCTGGGCAACATGAAAAAGCCCTATCTCTACCAAAAAAAAAAATTAGCTGGGCATGGTAGCATGTGCCTGTAGTCTCAGCTACTCCGGAGGCTGAGGTGGGAGGATCACCTGAGCCCAGGAGATTGAGGCTGCAGTGAGCTGTGATTGTACCACTGCAATCACACACAGGGTAACAGAGTGAGACCCTGTCTCAAAAATAAATAAATAAATAAATATTAAAGTGGAGTAGATTACCTTTTTAAGGCATTAGATGTTGATTTTTCTCCTATTGCATGTGTTAGTATGTTTTCTTACTTCTTCTTACCTTTGAGTAGAAAGCTACCTGGAAGGTGCATGTTTATGTGTAGTAATGATGGTAGAAAAAATGGAGGGAGTTGACACACAGTATTTATTTAAGAATAAGTGGGGCTGGGCACAGTGGCTCACACCTGTAATCCCAGCACTTTGGGAGGCTGAGGCAGGCGGATTGCCAGAGCTCAGGAGTTCAAGGCCAGCCTGGGTAACATGGTGAAACCCTGTCTACTAAAATACAAAAATTTAGCTGGGTGTAGCGGCATGTGCCTGTAATCCCAGCTACTCAAGAGGCTGAGGCAAGAGAACTGCTTGAGCCAGGGAGGTGGAGGTTGCAGTGAGCTGAGATCACGCCACTGCACTCCAGCCTGGGCGACAGAGCAAGACTCTCTCTCTCTTAAATAAATAAATAAATAAATAAATAATGGAGAGTTGGTCTACGTGCTGGGCAGATGAATGAATAGAGAGGCCAGAACCCACCTAGCAGCCCTAATCCTCTTCCGGCAGTTTGCTTTATGTCTTCCACTTCCAATTAATGTCATATTTTCCATCTTCTTTCTCCCACATTCTAATCCTGCCCACTCCAAGTCCAGAGGCCCTCTGCATTTTGTCTAGCAGCCTGGCTGTCTTGACACTATCATCCTTCTTTGCATTTATACAGGACTATTCAGGACTATAGCTTCCTCCTATTCATAGTACTTCTTAGCATCTCTCATCTGTTCATGGTTCCCTCTAGTACATTGTCCTTAAAAAACTGCTGGACATTGGAGATTAATCTAGTTCAAGTACTCCAGACTACCCTTTTATGACATTTGTTTAGTACTTTAAAAGGATATCCTACGTTGGGGCAGGTACTTCTCTGCAGAAGGAAATATCTTAATGAAAGAAAATTGTCAATCTGTCATCGTAGGTTTGGAGACATAATTTTGGGGAGCCCTAGGATGGGAAGGGAGAGAAAATGCTATTTTTATTATTTTGTTCCTACGTATTCCCCCACTCCCCATCTGGAGGATTGGTATTTTCATGAGAGACATCTGGCAGCCCTGTCTGTTCCATTCCATGGTTTCTCATTAATAGAACCAACAAGGAAAATGAGCTGCAGTTATTCTTTCTTTCCTGTAAATATAGCATCTTGCAATGATTACAGCACTTTGGATATTGTCATGGCTTTATCTCCCTGGAATAATTTCTCATTTTCTATTTTGAGGTACATTGTTCTATTCTTCTGATAGAAGGACTTTCACTCATTTTGATTCCAGCAACACTATAAAATTAGAGGGAAAAAACTTCAGAAGTTGCAAAACAGTAATGCTGTGGCCTTATTAAGTTAAGGGACATCACGCTGTTTACCCATTCACACATGCTTATTGATTTAATGTTTTGTAAATTTAGCTTTCTTCAGTCTCAGCTGATGTGTGGGTGCATATACCAACCAGACTGATACTTATGCCATAAGTGAGAAATGACTTGATAATTTATGAGTGGTGAAACCCAAAGTCAAACAGTTTTTCCCTCAGGAAAGGAAAAAAACTCATGCAGCACATCTTAGACAACTTTCTTCTTTGATTCTTTCAAGAAATTGCACACCTATTGATGGGGTAATTGGAAGAGGGAATTATGCATTTTGGTCAGCCAGCCCACATTTTCCTCTACGAACTATCTCTGAAAGAAATGTACCTGAATAACAGATTTCTTTTTCTCGCCTTTCCTCTGTATCTGCGCAGAGGTTGGGCCTACACTAATGAGGACATCTGTGAATTTAGTGCCTACATATAGAATGTCTGAGGGTTAATACTAAGTGACTGGCCCGTGGAGATGCCATGCTGAGGGTGGAACTAGTAAAATATGTCCATGTAATGATTGATATAGGAACACCTCCCCTCTTTCTACGCCTCTGTGCTTTACAAAATAGTTCTCTGATATTGTTTTGTGTCCTTTTAAACAAGAGAAGTAGATTTGATCACAAAGGGCCCAAGCTCTAGTGGAGAGAAGGACATATAAGTTTAGGGAAGAGAGGGTAGGAGAGAGTTATTTCAATGCCCTCTGGGAAAAATAGCCAAATAAACACACACACACGCATGCATACGCATGCATGCAAATACTCATTCTCACATACATGTGCTCAGAGATGAGAATGGGGAACACTAAAGTTAAAAAAAAAAGTCAGCTGGTTAGTCTCTTCTTTTCCTCCTCATCCTCCTCACTCGCCTCACATTTGGAGACATCTATGGAAGCCCAAGGGCATGTAAGTTAGGAAACTGATCAAAAGTACAAATACTTGTGTCAAAAATTTCTTACCCCGACAGCAACATGAATCCTTCAGAGACCATGGGCTTTGATATAAGACATAAACTGTTTTGACTTAGTTTTGCCACTGGTCATCCTAGGGGAGAGAAAGAAACAGAAGTCAGGAAGTTGACTCAAATGCTGAAGCTGAAAAAAGAGGGAAAACTTGCAGGGTGCCACACAGCATTCATTGGTCCATAGCAATTCTGATAAACAGCCAGGAACCTGTCATCAATTTCTTAATAAATGCCCAATGCTGTTCCTTGGGAATGATGCTCTGCTCCTCATGGTTCTTTGTTTGAGTTAACGGTGTTTCCACCAGAATAAGTCTCTTAAATATTCTGTGGATTCTCAGTGAATCATATAAAGGTTCAATCCTTCTAAAAAAGAATTTCTTTTGAGACACAATCTCATTCTATCACCAAGGCTTGAGTGCAGTGGTGCAATCCTGGCTCATTGTAATTTGAACTCCTAGACTCAAATGATCCTCCTACCTCAGCCTCCCAAGTAGCTAGGACTGCAGGCTTGCTTCGCTATGACTAGCTAATTTTAAAAAATTGTTTTGTAGAGACAGGGTCTCACTACGTTGCCCAGGCTGGTCTTGAACTCCTGACATCAAGCAATCCTACTGCATTGGCCTCCTAAAGTGCTAGGATTACAGACATGAGCCACCAGGCCTGGCAAGAAAAGAACTTTTAAGAAAGCTACAACTTCAAATCTTTTAAGATAAGCTCTCTTCAACATTGGAGTCCTTATGAAGCTGCTGTGTGATAATCCCTTAAAATTCTAAGAAGCCCCATTGCTTAACAGAAAAGTTGTGAGGCACACCTTTAAGATCCTTAGAAGGACTTTTGTCTATTTAAAAGAATCTATGGGGTCTCATCTTAAATCATTCTGAGGTCTTAACATAATATTTTACAGGCCCATCCTGGATTTAACCTTTGTCTGAAAAACTTTTCTTAATTTAAGAATATTTTGCCAATTTTAAGACATTAAGACAAGACATAGTTTTATTTTCATACCTCACTTCTTTATAATTCCTATAATTTTTGCTTGAAAATTAGTTACTTTGTTAGCTTTCTATTTCTGTGTAACCAATTACCATAAATTTAACAGCCTAAAGCCATACAAATGTATGATCTCATAGTTTCTATGGATCAGGAGTCCAGTATACTTTAGCTGGATCTTCTGTTCAGGGTCTCACAAGGCTGAAAGCAAGGTGTCAGCCAGCTACAGCCTCATCTGGAGGCTCAACTGGGGAAAAATCTGCTTCCAAGCTCCCTCATTCAGGTTGATGGCAGAAATGATTTCTTTGGACTGTGTAAGATTCCTATTTCTTGCTGCTTTCAGCTTTTACAGGACACTCTCAGGTCTTTGTCATGCAATCCTCTTCATAGACCCTCTGGCCCTTCAAATCTTTTCACAAAATGGGACCAGTCCCTTTTAAGGATTCACCTGATTGGGTAAAGCGCCCCCCCCAGGATAATCTCCTTTTGATTAAATCAAAGTTAATGACAGGTAGCTTTAATTATGTTTTGTATTCTAATTACATGCAAAATTCTTTTTTTCCATATAACCTATTCATGAGTGCAATACCAGGGGGTTGAGATGGTGGAGGCCATCTTATAATTCTGCCTACAACAAGATTTTGGTTCGTCTCTTCTCCCATTTTACTACAGGCAGCTAAAATGTCCCAGGTAGCACCATCAATGTTCTACATGAAAACTTCCTTAGCTAGATCATTAGTTTATTATATCTTTCTATTTTTTACATTCTGCTACTCTACAAGGGTTCCCTTTCCTGCAGCTTTCAATAACATTTTCCTTAAGGCTCTTATACCTTCCTTGGGACTTCTTATGCTTCCACTAACATTATTTGCAAGGCTCTTTAGATTTTCACTAGTATTCTTCCAGCTTCCACCAATCATTCGGTCCCAAAGCCAATGATACATTTTAGGTTTGTTGTTGTTGTTGCTGATGGTGGTGGTGGTGGTGGTAGTGTGTGTGTGTGTGTGTGTGTGTGTGTGTGTGTGTGTGTGTAAGAAAAGGTCTCACTCTGCCACCCAGAGGCTAGAGTGCAGTGGCATGACCTGAGCTCACTGCAGCCTCGATCTCCCGGGCTCAAGTGATCCTCCTACGTCAGCCTCCCAAGTAGCTGGAACTATAGGTGTATAGCACCACACTTGGCTAATTTTGTATTTTTTGTAGAGCTGGGGTTTTACCATGTTGTCCAGGCTGGTCTCAAACACCTGAGCTCAAGAGATCTGCCAGCCTCAGCTTCTCAAAGTGCTGGGATTACAGGAGTGAGCCACCACGTCTGGCCTTAGGTTTTTCTTATGGCAGCAGTACCAAAAGCAGTCACAAGCACTAAAATCTGCATCAATTATACACAGCTGTGTAGCAAGAGACTCTAAAACTTAGTGATGTATAACAACAACAATCATTTTTTAGTTCACAAAACTGTCAAAATTCAGGCATAGGTCTGTGTCTATTGAACCAATTACTCTGATAAGAAGATGAAATTGCCCTGTAAGGTTAAAAATCTCAAGACTAGGAGTTCTGCTTTTTAGCCATGGAAAATTAGTTGTTTGGAGCAAACTCCCCACTGAGGACTAGAAAAGCTGGAAGACAAACACATACTCACACCAAGGCAGTTAGGATGTGTGGGGAAAATATCTTAGGGAGAAGAAAGCCCAAAGGCGAGTCGAGCATTTGTCGCCACTATCCTTTGAAGACAGATGGCATTCTTACAAGCAGTAGATGAGAAGCACAGCAGAATTTTTAGCAGACACAGATCTACGGGCAACAACTAAAGTTCAAGGCTTAGCAAAGAGGAGGAATCTAGGTCTAAAGGCAAGTTGGAATTCCAGAGGGATATACAGTGGGAGTACACTGGAAATATGCCAACCTCCCCAGATACTGAAATCTAATTTCAAATCATTTTAATTCCTAATTGTAAGGTAATCTGGAGGTCTTAACTCAAGGCTGACTTCCAGAAGTAAAAGAAAATTCTCTCTGAAAGAAGATAAGATTATCCAGAGCTTCAATTTTCTCTCCATTTTTCATATCCAGTGCATGGTATCCCATCAAAAACATTTGGGTATTCGAGAAAATATAACTTAATTACAAACCGAAGTGACAAAATATATGATAGATGTTTATTACTTTGTTTGGTAGGTAACAGACATGAACTTTAAAATAATATGTTCAAAGAACAAAATAGAGAATTTCAGCAGAGAAATAGAAATTTTGAAAGAATGACACAGATATGCTAGCTGGTAAATCCTAATATTAATAATAACTGACATGAAGTAGTCAGTGATTAACACATTTGACCTAATTGTCATATGCCAAACAGTGCACTTAACAACTGCACCACCATTTATCAAAACTGAACATATGCTATCCATAAGCTACTCTAACAAATTTCATAAGATTAAAATTACAGAGTATATTCTCTGACTACAGTAGAATTGAGCTAAATATCAATAACAACAGCTATAAAAAATAGAAAATTCACATTTGGAAATGAAGCAACACACTTCTAAATAACCCATGTGACCCAGAAGAAATGATGATGGAAAATAGAATATGCTTGAACTAATAATGAAAATAGTACATAATACATTTTGTGTGATGAAATTAAAGCAGTGCTTGAAATCAATTATCTAAGTATCTACCTCAAAAAGTTGCAAAAATAAAATCAAATGCAAAGTAATTAGAAACAGAGAAATAATAACTGTAAGAGTGGGAAGCATGTTTTTCAAAAGAAACATAAAAGAGAATTAACAAAGGCAAAGTTGATTCTTTGAAAAGACTACTAAAATTCGCCAGGCACAGTGGCTCATACCAGTAATCCCAGCACTTTGGGAGGCTGAAGCAGGAGGATCACTTGAGCCCAGGAGTTTGAGATCAGCCTGTGCAAAATGGTGAGACCTCATCTCTACAAAAAGTAAAGCAGCCAGCAAGGTGGCAGATGCCTGTAGTTCCAGCTACTCAGGAGGCTGAGATGGGAAGATTGCTTGAGCCCGTGAGATCAAGGCTGCAGTGAACTGTGATGGCACCACTGCACTCCAGCCTGGGTGACAAAAGAAGACTGTCTCAGAAGCAAAACAAAACAAAACAAAACTGGTAAACTTGATAAAACTCTGGGATAACTGATGACTGAACAAAAGAGAAAAGGCCCAAATAACCAATAATAGAAATGAAAAAGGGATACTACCACAGGTCCTTCTGATAAGTAAAAGGATAATATGAGGATATTAGAATTATGATAAGAGATTAAAAATTTTAAGAAATACAAAAAAATTCCCAGAACATACTCATTGCAACTGACACCAAAAGGTAGCAGTTGACCAACTGATTTTAAAGTTTATATGGAAATAGAAAGGACTAGTAAGACCTAAGATAATCTTGAAGAAAAAGAGTAGTAGACTTAGAGGAGTCACACTACTGAATATCAATATGTGTTATAAAGCTATTATAATCAAGATGATGGTATTGGCACAAGGATAGACTACTAGAGAAATGGAAAAGAATAGGATCCAGCAAAAGACCTACACACATGTAGACATTTGATTCACGTGAAGGGTGGCATAGCAGAGAAGAAGGGAGAAGATGGTCTTGCAATAAATGGTGCTTGGTCACTTGGATATCCATATGAAATTGAAAACTGAGCAGTTACTTCCAAGATGGCCGAATAGGAACAGCTCCGGTCTGCTGCTCCCAGTGAGATCAATGCAGAAGATGGGTGATTTCTGCATTTCCAACTGAGGTACCTGGTTCATCTCATTGGGACTGGTTGGACAATGGGTGCAGCCCACGGAGGATGAGCTGAAGCAGGGCGGGGCGTCACCTCACCTGGGAAATGCAAGGGGTCGGGGGATTTCCTTTTCCTAGCCAATAGAAGCTGTGACAGACTGTACCTGGAGAAACGGTACACTTCTGACCAAATACTGCACTTTTCCCACAGTCTTACCAACCAGCAAGCCAGGAGATACCCTCCTGTGCCTGGCTCGGTGGGTCCCACGCCCACAGAACCTTGCTCACTGCTAGCGCAGCAGTCTGAGATGCATTGCTGCAGCTTGATGGGGGGAGGGGCATCTGCCATTGCTGAAGCTTGAGTAGCTCACAGTGTAAACAAAGCAGCCTGGAAGCTTGAACTGTGCCGAGCCCACCACAGCTCAGCAAGGACTACTGCCTCTCTAGATTCCACCTCTGTGGGCAGGGCATAGCAGAAAAAAAGGCAGCAGACAGTTTCTGCAGACTTAAACATCCATATCTGACAGCCCTGAAGACAGCAGTGGTTCTCTCAGCACGGAATTCAAGCTCTAAGAATGAACTGCCTCCTCAAGCGGGTCCCTGACCCCCATGTAGCCTGACTGGGAGACACCTCAAACAGGCAGGTGCCCCTCTGGGATGAAGTTTCCAGATGAAGGATTGGGCAGCAATATTTGCTGTTCTGCAGCCTCTGCTGGTGATACCCAGGCAAACAGGGTCTGGAGTGGACTTCCAGCAAACTCCAACAGACCTGCAGTTGAGGGTCCTGACTGTTAGAAGGAAAACTAACAAACAGAAAGGAATAGCGTCAACATCAACTAAAGAACATCCACAACAAAACCCCATTTGTAGTTCGCCAACATCAAAGACCAAAGGTAGATAAAACCACAAAGATGGGGAGAAGCCAGAGGAGAAAAGCTGAAAATTCCGAAAAACAGAGCACCTCTTCTCCTCCAAAGGATCGCAGCTCCTCGCCAGCAAGGGAACAAAACTGGATGGAGAATGAGTTTGACGAGTTGACAGAAGTAGGCTTCAGAAGGTCAGTAATAACAAACTTCGCCGAGCTAAAGAAGCATGTTCTAACTCATTACAAGAAAGCCAAAAACCTTGGAAAAAGGTTAGATGAATGGCTAACTAGAATGAACAATGTAGAGAAGACCTTAAGTAACCTGATGGAGCTGAAAACTATGGCATGAGAACTTCGTGAGGCATGCACAAGCTTCAATAGCCAATTCAATCAACTGGAAGAAAAGATATCAGTGATTGAAGATCAAATTAATGAAATAAAGTGAGAAGACAAGACTAGAGAAAAAAGCACGCAAAGAAATTAACAAAGCTTCCAAGAAATATGGGACTATGTGAAAAGACCAAATATACGTTTGATTGGTGTACCGGAAAGTGACAGAAGAATGGAACGAAGTTAGAAAACACTCTTCAGAATATTATCCAGGCCAACTTCCCTAACCTAGCAAGGCAGACCAACATTCAAATTCAGGAAATACAGACAACACCACAAAGATACTCCTTGAGAACAGCAACCCCAAGACAAATAATTGTCAGATTCACCAAGTTTGAAATGAAGGAAAAAATGTTAAGGGCAGCCAGAGAGAAAGGTCAGATTACCCAAAAAGGGAAGCCCATCAGATGAACAGTGGATCTCTCAACAGAAACCTTGCAAGCCAGAAGAGAGTGGGGGCCAATATTCAATATTCTTAAAGAAAATAATTTTTAACCCAGAATATCATATCCAGCCAAACTAAGCTTCATAAGTGAAGGAGAAATAAAATCCTTTACAGAGAAGCAAATGCTAAGAGATTTTGTCACCACCAGGCCTGCTTTACGAGAGCTCCTGAAGGAAGCACTAAACAAAGAAAGGAACAACCGACACCAGACACTGCAAAATCATGCCAAATAATAAAGACCATTGATGCTATAAAGAAGCTGCATCAATTAATGGGCAAAATAAACAGTGAACACCATAATGACAGGATCAAATTCACAGATAACAATATTAACCTTAAATGTAAATAGGCTAAATGCTCCAATTAAAAGACACAAACTGGCAAATTGGATGAAGAGTCAAGACCCATCGGTGTGCTGTATTTAAGGACCCATCTCAAGTGCAAAGATGCACATAGGCTCAAAATAAAGGAATGAAGGAAGATCTACGAAGCAAATGGAAAGCAAAAAAAGCTGGGGTTGCAATCCTAGTCTCTGATAAAACAGACTTTAAACCAACTAAGATCAAAAGAGACAAAGGCTACTACATAATGGTAAAGGGATCAATTCATTAAGAAGAGCTAACTATCCTAAATATATATGCACCCAATACAGGAGCACCCAGATTCATAAAGCAAGTCCTTAGAGACCTACAAAGAGACCTACATGCCCACACAATATTATTATTGGGAGACTTTAACTCCCCACTGTCAATATTAGACAGATCAACGAGACTGAATGTTAACAAGGATATCCAGGACTTGAATTCAGCTCTGGACCAAGTGAACCTAACAGACATCTACAGAACTCTACACCCCAAATCAACAGAATATACATTCTTCTCAGCACCACATCATGCTTATTCTAACATTGACCACATAATTGGAAGTAAAACACTCCTCAGCAAAGTAAAGGAACAGAAATCACAAAAAATTGTCTCTCAGACCACAGTGTAATCAAATTAGAACTCAGGATTACAAACTCACTCAAAACCACACCACTACGTGGAAACTGAACAACCTGCTCCTGAATGACTACCAGGTAAATAATGAAATGAAAGCAGAAATAAACATGTTCTTTGAAACCAGTGAGAACAAAAACACAACATACCAGAATCTCTGGGACACATTTAAAGCAGTGTGTAGAAGGAAATTTGAAGCACTAAATGCACACAAGAGAAAGCAGAAAACATCTAAAATCGACACCCTAACATCACAATTAAAAGAACTAGAGAAGCAAGAACAAACAAATTCAAAAGCTAGCAGAAGGCAAGAAATAACTAAAATCAGAGCAGAACTGAAGGAGATAGAGACACAAAAAACCCTTCAAAAAAAATCAATGAATCCAGGAGCTGATTTTTTGAAAAGATCAACAAAATTGATAGACCACTAGCAAGACTAATAAAGAAGAAAAGAGAGAAGAATCAAATAGACACAACATAAAAATGATAAACGGGATATCACCACCAATCCCACAGAAATACGAACTACCATCAAAGAATACTATAAACACTTCCTCACAAATCAACTGGAAAATCTAGAAGAAATGGATAAATTCCTGGACACATACACCCTCCCAAGACTAAACCAGGAAGAAGTTGAATCTCTGAATAGACCAATAACAGGTTCTGAAATTGAGGCAATAATTAATAGCCTACCAACCAAAAAAAGTCCAAGACCAGATGGATTCACAGCCGAATTCCACCAGAGGTACAAAGAGGTACCTCTCCTTCTGAAACTATTCCAATCAATAGAAAAAGAGGGAATCCTCCCTAACTATGAGGACAGCATCATCCTGATACCAAAGCCTGGTAAAGACACAACAAAAAGAGAATTTTAGGCCAATATCCCTGATGAACATCGATGTGAAAATCCTCAATAAAATACTGGCAAACTGAATCCAGCAGCACATCAAAAAGCTTATCCACCACAATCAAGTCAGCTTCATCCCTGGGATGCAAGGCTGGTTTAACATACGTAAATCAATAAACATAATCCATTGCATAAATAGAACCAATGACAAAAACCACATGATTATCTCAATAGATGCAGAAAAGGCCTTCAACAAAATTCAGCAGCCCTTCATGCTAAAAACTCTCAATAAAGTAGGTACTGATGGAACGTATCTCAAAATAACAAGAGCTATTTATGGCAAACACATAGCCAATATCATACTGAGTGGGCAAAACCTGGAATCATTCCCTTTGAAAACCAGCACAAGACAGGGATGCCCTCTCTCACTACTCCTATTCAACACAGAGTTGGAAGATCTGGCCAGGGCAATCAGACAAGAGGAAAAAATAAAGGGTATTCAGTTAGGAAAAGAGGAAGTCGAATTGTCTCTGTTTGCAGAAGACATGATTGTATATTTAGAAAACCCCATCTTCTCAGCCCAAAATCTCCTTAAGCTGATGAGCAACTTCAGCAAAGCCTCACATACAAAATCGATGTGCAAAAATCACAAGCATTCCTATACACCAATAACAGACAAACATAGAGCCAAATCATGAGTGAACTCCTATTCACAATTATTACAAAGAGAATAAAATACCTAGGAATCCAACTTACAAGAGAGGTGAACGACCTCTTCAAAGAGAACTACAAACCACTGCTCAATGAAATGAAAGAGGACACAAACAAATGGAAGAGCATTCCATGCTCATGGATAGGAAGAATCAATACTGTGAAAATGGCCACACTGCCCAAGGTAATTTATAGATTCAATGCTATTCCCATCAAGCTACCACTGACTTTTTTCATGGAATTGGAAATAAAGTACTTTAAAGTTCATATGGAACCAAAAAAGAGCCCATATAGCCAAGACACTCCTAAGCAAAAAGAACAAAGCTGGAGACATCACACTACCTGACTTCAAACCATATTACAAGGCTATAGTAACCAAAGCAGCATGGTACTGGTACCAACACAGATTTATAGATCAATGGAACAGAATGGGGGCCTCAGAAATAACACCACACATCTACAACCAACTGATCTTTGACAAACCTGACAAAAACAAGCAATGGGGAAAGGATTCCCTATTTAATAAATGGTGTTGGGAAAACTGGCCAGCCATATGTAGAAAGCTGAAACTGGATCCGTTCCTTACACCTTATACAAAAATTAACTCAAGATGGATTGAAGACTTAAATGTAAGACTTAACACCATAAAAACCCTAGAAGAAAACCTAGACAGTACCATTCAGGACATATGCGTGGGCAAAGACTTCATGACTAAAATATCAAGAGCAATGGCAATAAAAGCCAAAATAGACTAATGGGATCTAATTAAACTAAAGAGCTTCTGCACAACAAAAGAAACTATCATCAGAGCAGACAGGCAACATAGAGAATGAAAGAAAATCTTTGCAATCTACCCATCTGACAAAGGGCTAATATCTGGAATCTACAAAGAACTTAAAGTTATAAGAAAATAACAAACAACCTTATCAAAAAGCAGGCAAGGTTATGAACAGACAGTTCCCAAAAGAAGAGATTTATGTGACCAACAAACACATGAAAAGAAGCTCATCATCACTGGTCATCAGAGAATTGCTAATCAAAACCACAATGAGATACCATCTCACACCAGTTAGAATGGCAATCACTAAAAAGTCAGGAAACAACAGATGCTGGAGAGGATGTGGAGAAATAGGAACACTTTTACACTGTTGGTATGGGTGTAAATTAGTTTAACCATTGTGGAAGACAGTGTGTCAATTTCTCAAGTATCTAGAACTAGAAATACCATTTGACCCAGCGATTCTATTACTGGGTATATACCCAAAGGATTACAAATCATGCTACTATAAAGACACATGCACATGTATGTTTATTGTGGCACTATTGACAATAGCAAAGACTTGGAACCAACCCAAATGTCCATCAATGATAGATTGGATTAAGAAAATGTGGCACATATACACCATGGAATACTATGCAGTTGTAGAAAAGGATGAATTCATGTCCTTTGTAAGGACATGGATGAAACTGGAAACCATCATTCTGAGCAAACTATCACAAGGACAGAAAACCAAACACCGCATGTTCTCACTCAGAAGTGGGAGTTGAACAGTGAGAACACATGGACACAGGGAGGGGGACATCACACACCAGGGTCTGTTGGCTGGGTGCAGTGGCTCATGCTTGAAGCACTTTGGGAGGTCAAGGCGTGGGGATCATTTGAGCTCAGGAGTTTATGACCAGCCTAGTCAACATGGTGAAACCCTGTCTCCACCAAAAATACAAAAATCAGCCAGGTGTGGTGGCACGTGCCTATAGTCCCAGATACTCAGGAGGCAGAAGTGGGAGGGTCACTTGAGCCTGGGAGGCAGAGGTTGCAGTGAGGCCAGATCAGGTCACTGCACTCCAGTGTGGGCAGCAGAGTGAGATCCTGTCTCCAAAAAAAAGTACGAATATTTTATCTGAATCCCATTTGCATTCCTGGAAATCTGGATTCACCAAGTCCTAGATGGGGCCCAGGCATCAGAATTTTCAAAAAACTTATAAAGGTGATTCTGCAATGCACTTTCCCAGTTGCCTGTAACTAAAAAGAGGCCATCTCTACTAATTGACAGCCTCTGATCCCCTATTTGCAATACTGATGGTCATATTTATACGCACACATGCACACACACGTGCATGTTCATTTAGCATATATTATTTCAATTATTACTTATTTTTACACATGATTTTTAATTACATTGGGCACTGCAAACTATTAATATACATTTTAAAGTGAACATATATTCAACATTTTAAAATACAAAGTCAAGCTGACTTGGTGAGCGTGCTTCATTTTTTTTTTCTTTTTTTTTTTTTTGAGATGGAGTCTCATTCTGTCGCCCAGGCTGGAGTGCAGTGGCGCAAACTCAGCTTACGCCAGGTTCACACCATTCTCCTGCCTCAGCTTCCCAAGTAGCTGGGACTACAGGTGCCCACCATCATGCCCGGCTAATTTATTTTTGTATTTTTAGTAGAGACGGAGTTTCACCGCGTTAGCCAGGATGGTCTCGATCTCCTGACCTTGTGATCCGCCTGCCAAAGTGCTGGGATTACAGGCATGAGCCACCACACCCGGCCTGAGCATGCTTAATTTTTAAAAAATGTTTGATATCCCTATACAAATGACATCTCCAAGGATTTTAAAGATACACTGATCTTTTAAGAAAACTGCTGACCCTACTCACATCTGGATTCTGTAATCTGCAGCAGAGTTTTTAGATTATGCAAACACACACCATAATTTGCATACATGCATAGGTTTTTGAATATTACAACAGCATAGCTAATGTTTATTGAGCACTTATGTGCCAGGCACTGAACTAAATTGTTCATATTGATTATATCTTTTGAAACTCAAACCACCATAAAAGGTAGGTCATTATCTCCTTTCATAGAGATTGGTATCTTGCCAGCTTCTACTCGTGCCTCCTCATCCTTACAACTCTGTGAGACAGGTATTATTATTATTGCCAACTTCCAGATAAGGGAGGGAGGCACAAAATGGTTAAGGCAATGAATCCTTAGGCATATACAATAATATATACAATAATGATTGGGTAATGAAAAGGTGTCAGAGACACAAATCAGCTCAGGTCTTCATGACTCCAAAATCTATGTTCACAACAACTGTACTAAAAAACACATGTAGAATCAGGAAATACTTATTTCTAAATATTTTGAAATAAGAAAGTAAAACAATGAAATAATTTTGGCTATTTTTCCCTCAAATTAATAATATTTTTAAATAAGCCTTTTTTATGGAAAGAGGTAGAGTGAAAACTTGGCAAATGGGATTTTTTCTAATGATAACCTTTTTCTCTCAGGTAAGCAATGACCTTTCAAGTCAATATTTACTATGATTGATTGAAATCTAAACATAAAGTTCAACTGAAAAAGAAAGTTTTGGTATATCAAAGAACTTTGATGCAGATAAAGAAGAAATTATTAATCCTGGGAGAGTCAGAACTTTGATCCCATGTTTACCCTCAAGTGAATGGTAGTAGACACATAACCAAAGAAAAGTCATTAAAACGAATCAGGGACTTCAGGGATCCCTTGGATCAATACATAGCTCCCCCCGTGTTTGTAAAAGTTCATTTATCTCTGTGCAAACTGGATGAGTTCTGTTCAGACATCTCACAATACCACACATTCTCTGTGCATTAAAGTCACAAAGGTAGAACTCAAGATAGTTCAGCCATCAGGTAACATATTGTCCCATCTCCAAAATAAATGTCTTTTATTAACTTTCACTAAAAATGCTAAAGCAATCTGTGCACATGTGCTTCAAAGACTACCATAAAAAGAAAGAGCAGGAGATGTTTTTCTATTGCTTCTGGGTTTTTTTTTTTGTTTTAAAGATATACTACTTTCTTCTTTTTTGCCCTTCTACACCCAGAAGCATTTGCCTATTTCATAAACACAAAGTTAAAGAAACTTGCATTAATGGACTCTACATGAATATAAATAATGTCCAGGTTTCCATAGCAAACACTTAGAGCTGTTCATCTTCTCTACCCCTTACAGCAGCTGCAAAGTGAAAGTTAGACACCAGCCTGGAGGTCTAATGAGCACCTGTTTCTTTTACTCAGGATATAACTCAAGCTGCTGTAAAAACTGCATTTGTAAAAAAATATGAGAAATGATAAATAAGTTCCTCTTTCCAGAGGCATAGTATAGTAGCCTATCCATAGCTATTGTTTCATAAACAAATTCAACCCAATTGTCATCCCTTGGTGTCCCAGAGGAAAGCAGCACCTGCTTGGAAACAGGAGAACAGGCTCTGGCCCCTGGTTTTAGATCAACTTCCCAGCTTTAGAACCCAACACAAGGACCTACTAGCTGTGTAATTTTGGGCAAGTCACTTAACCATTCTGTGCCTCCCTTCCTTATATGGAAGCCGGGAATAATAATACCTATCTCACAGTATAGGTAAAGATGAGTAGGCATTTAAAAAATAGAATTCAGGGCTGGGTGCAGTGGCTCATGTCTGTAATCCCAGCACTTTGGGAGGCCAAGATGGGTGGATCACCTGAGGTCAGGAGTTTGAGACCAGCTTGATCAACATGGTGAAACCCTGTCTCTACTTAAAAAATACAAAAATTAGCTGGGTGTGGTGGTGCATGTCTGTAATCCCAGCTACTTGGGAGGCTGAGGCAGGAGAATTGCTTAAACCTGGGAGGCAGAGGTTGCAGTGAGCCAAGATCGCGCCATTGCACTCCAGCCTAGGCAACAAGAGTGAAACTCCGTCTCAAAAACAAACAAACAAAAAAACATAGTATTCAGCTATTATTTGACTGTTCCCATGGTTGTTGCATGGATGAATTCTCCCAAATACATATCCGTTTTATTTGCAATAGGATAGATGACATCTGGTAGAGTTAAGAAACCTCCAGATTAATCATATTTGCAATATATCCTGGCTAATTCCATCCAACCTCAAGATCCTTTACAAATACTTCCTTCATGTAGAATCTTCCATGACTAACCTTGACCAAAAAGATATCAGGTATATTTCTCCAAATTCTCAAAAATACCATAACTGCTGCCTAGCCCATCCTTGTGATTTAACACACGTTGTCTTGTATTCTCAATTATACTTCTTTTTATTTATGAATTGTCTTCCTAACAAGACTTCGAGCTACGCCAAAGTAGAAACTATGTTTAATTTCCTCCTTTCTTCCTCCTTTGTTCCACCCTTTTATTAATACTAATAATATTAATAATACCCTCTCATATCTCTTTAGCTAAGGCAATTCCCCAAAAGGGCTGACAGCTGAAGGCTCTCTGCTGGCAGCACTCCCAACAGATAAATCCTTCACTCCTAAAGGGGGACCTGGTTGGTGCATCAAAACTTCCATTATAATATTAAATTAGTAGTAGATACAATAAGCACAGGATACTTTCTCACCTTAGGCAGAGATTTTCTATATGTCCCTTTGTGACAGTGTCAGTGCAGACTTTTCTAGGGGAATAGATTGGATGACCTCTGTAGGTTGACCTT
The DNA here is from genome assembly GCF_043159975.1 of Macaca nemestrina. Lineage (NCBI taxonomy): Eukaryota > Metazoa > Chordata > Mammalia > Primates > Cercopithecidae > Macaca > Macaca nemestrina. The sequence goes on along the minus strand of NC_092128.1, from coordinate 55,226,811 downwards.
GTTTATTATCAGCCCATAAATCAATGGCAGGTGGGAGGCTTCCCTGGGCAAGCAATTATGTTTCTAGTAAATACTAACATCAATGTGAACCAAAAGATAGGTATCTATTTGAGTAACATGTTCAATTACAGGTTCAAGGAATCCCATTTATGGTTCTCTTCCCCAAACCAAACCTAAGAGAAGCTGAAGAAAAGCTCAGAGCTGGCACTGAAAATGTTAAAAATTAAGAAACTGTGAGAAACTCTTTGAGAAATAGAAGGTAGTTGATTCTGGGGTAGGGTAGATAATGAGAAGCTCTCTAAAGCACCAAATGAGGATAGGCTGGCAGATAATTTTTTTAGTTGTGTTATTTTGTCTCCCCAGCATTGCCCTGGGAGGATTACTGCCTTCTCTGCTATAACCACGGGATCAGAAGGATAATATCCTAGGAGTGTCAAAAGCTGCAGAGGTAAGTAACAAATAACAAAAGTGTAGATGGGCTAGCAGGTATCTGAGCATTTTGCTCCTCCTCAAACTATCCTATAGTTTGAGCAATGATAATATCGTTGGATACAAGCTATTCCTGGGAAGAGGGACTAAACTCTGAAGGTGGAGAAAATGCATGCAGGAGTAGCTTAATCTTGTGTTTTAACACAGGGGCCTCTCCACCATAAGGCAGTCCCCCCGAATCACTTGGTATAGCACTCCGTGTCTCCTAACTAACTTGGAGAATCAGTAGCCAGAGTCTAAGAAGTTTTTGTTCCCCTCTTCAGGTAGACATTACTAACTGAATATACTAGTCATCGTCCCAGGGAGACCATGGGACCATTTTAATAGTAAGACTATTTACAGTTAGGCAATCAGCATATCACAGTATCTAAGTGCTAGTAACAGGCCTGAAAGGGGACAGGGAAGTAGGTACTATCAGAATCACAAGAAGGAAGTCATTTGGAGAGGCCTGTGTTGATGGAATTCTGATCTTTAATCATGGACACAGCTGACAGCATAAGGAGAGAAGTGAGAGAATAACTACCCTTGACTTCACATTCTTCTCTCCCAATATTCTCCTCCTGGGGCTCCCCAGTGGCTGAATCCAATGAGAAGGCAGAGAGCAAGGGGGTTTATTGATGTTTGTACAGGTCAGCCTCCAGGAGCACTGAGCAGGGTAGGAAGAATGGAGAGGGGATGTGGAGGGGTAAACAGAAGATCTCCAGAACACCAAGTTAGCTGATGATCAAGGAACAAATAATTAGATGTCTTGTGAGCACAAGCACTATAAAATTAAAGCAAATAATGAAAAACTTGCACCAAAAATAAGCAAAATGAAAGAAACAGACAAAAACTTAGATAAATCAGAAAATTTAGGGATACGGAGGAATATCAGAAACAGAAGGTGGAAAAAAAGCAATGATGAAAAATAGCCAATAGGACATTTGGCATGGAAATTAACACAACAAATGGATTTAACAGCAGAATAGATACAGTCAAAGAACAAATTAATGAACTAGATTAGGCCAAGGAACTCCTCCAGAAGGTGCTGGGAAAGTATAACAAGATGAAGAGAATGAAATATTGGAGAAAAGTTAGTATCTATCTGGTGGAAGCCCCAGATACATATTACAACTAAAGAAACAAAATACATTTTAAGATATAATAATCAAGAGTCTCCCAGAATTGAATAAACATCACAAACTCTAGAAAGGCAGGATTTACAGTGCTAAAAAGGGCAGAGAAAAAAAAAAACTCATCCTAAATGCATTAAAGTGGAATTGTAAAACATTAAAGAAAAAAAAAATCAGATTTCTCAACTGCAAAACTGAACAGAAGACATGTATATAATCTTTTTAAAGTACCAAAGGAAAACAACTTTCAACCTTGAATTTTATAATCAGCTAATCTATTCCTTAAATGCAATGAGATAAAAATATTATCAGGTATACATGTCTCAGAAAGTTTACTACACCAACACTCTCTTTCACAAAACACTTTGAGTATGTATTCTAGCAACAAGAGAAATAAGTACAGAAGGAGGCAACAAAATATAGAAAGAAAGGATAAATAAAGATATAGTAAGATTTATTTTTGTTTAGATTGCCTTGGCCAAGACAAACAAAAAAACTATATCCATAATTATCCCGAAGTAAAATGGTAGCTGACACTCATATGGTGGGGATGTGCATGGGAAGGTATCAAAGAGAAGGGAATGACAATATGCTAAACTTCCTGACTTCCTTGGGAGGAACCATAGCTTCTGACTATCTTTGATATCGATGGATAAAAGATAAGCGTAAAAGAGAATTTAATAAATTAGCATTAACTATCTTGAGAATAGTAATCGTCTTTTATTTTTTAATCATGGCTACATTTTAGTTGTACATATTTATAGAGTATATGTGATACTTTGCTACACACAATGTATAATAATTGTATTACTCCATTTTCATGCTGCTGATAAAGACATACCTGATACTGAGAAGAAATAGAGGTTTAATTGGATTTACCATTCCACATGGCTGGGGAGGCCTCAGAATCATGGCAGGAGGTGAAAGGCACTTCTTACATGGCAGCAGCAAGAGAAAATTAGGAGTAAGCAAAAGCGGAAGCCCCTGATAAACCCATCAGATCTCGTGAGACTTATTCACTATCACAAGAATAGCACAGGAAAGACTGGCCCCCATGATTCAATGACCTCTCCCAGGGTCCCTCCCACGACAAGGGGGAATTCTGGGAGATACAATTCAAGTTGAGATTTGAGTGGGGACACAGCCAAACCATACCAATAATAAAATCAGAGCAATTTGGATATCCATCACCTCAAGAATTTATTTCTTTGTGTTAAGAATATTCCAATTCCACTTTTTAAAGCTAATTTGAAATATATAGTAAGTTATTGTTAACTATAGTTACCTATTGTGCTTCTGCATGCTAGATCTTATTTTTTCTATCTAACTGTATTTTTGTACCCACTTACCATCCCCTCTTTAACCTCCCCATTACCTTTTCCGGCCTCTAGTAGCCATCATTCAAGAATAGTAATAGATTTTTAATGTTCAAACACAAGAAGACAATTGTAATCTATCCAATAGAAGACAGGAAACAACAAAAAAATAATTTTTGTAAATCAGAAATCTATGTAAAGGGAGCAAACTAATTGCAGATTTTTAGATTGGATTTAGGGGTAAAATCCAGTAATAAATTGTTTACAACAAATGCATTAATTTATTTATTTATTTATTTATGAGATGTAGTCTCACTCTGTCACCCAGGCTGGAGTACAGTAGATTGATCTTGGCTCACTGCAACCTCCACCTCCCAGGTTCAAGTGATTCTCCTGCCTCAGCCTCCTGAGTAGCTGGAACTACAGGCATGGACCACCATGCCTGGCTAATTTCTGTATTTTTAGTAGAGACAGGGTTTCACCATGTTGGCCAGGCTGGTCTCAAACTCCTGGCCACAGGTGATCCCCCTGTCTCAGCCTCCCAAAGTGCTGGGATTATAGATGTGAACCACCATGCTCTGCCAACAAATCAGTTTAAATTAACCTCAGATTCAGTTTCCACTGATACACACACAAAAAGAAGAAAAATAAGTTGACTTCAGATACGGTTAAATGAGAAAAAAAGAGATAATTTTAATAAATGGGGAAAATCATTTGATAAACTTTACCTATATTTTCTGATGTAGGAGCAACACAAATAAAACAGAACAGAGATTCTAGCAATCAATCCGTGAATATATAAAAACTCTATACACAGTAGTGATAACATTATAAGTAGTAAAAAAGCAAGAAGCATTTAGTAGATGGAGTTGGAATACATACAGAAAAATAAGTGATAGCTTAAGAATAATTTAGTAGATGTTATTTCATTACATAGAGAAAAACAAGGATGCTCTCTATGTTGAACTATATTAATTAGAATTGGGTTTATATACATTTAACAAAAAAAAAGTGGCAATGGCTTAAACAAGGGAGAAGCTTATTTCTCTCTCCTGTAAGAGAAGCACAGAGGTAGGATTTAGGGCTGGAATTGTAACTCTATAGTGTCATCAAATCCTTCCCATCTTTCTGCTCAGCCACACTCAGCATATAGCACCCATCCTCAAGGTCCTTCCATGGCCCAAGATGGTTGCTGATCCTCCAGACATTATTTCAGCAGTCTAGGTTGGTAGTAAAAAGAATCAAGGAGAGAGAAGGAGGAACTTATATTCTCCATTTTAAAGAATCTTCCCAGGAATAACCATAGTACATATTTCAGAGAGTTGCTGTGAAGTCTGAATACAATAAAGTTCTTGGTCCACTTCCTGGCCGCAGAAATGTTAGCTATTATTGTTGTTGTTGAGAATGCAGGCACAAACAGTAATTACAATTCAGTATAGTAAATGTCTGGTAGGTGATGTAGGCACAGAAAAGGACCCTGTGTGTTAGGGAAGGCTCTATACAGGAGGTCATAGTTAGGCTGTGTCTTCAAGTATGAGTAAGAGTTCACCTACAAAGAGAAAAATTAACTGCTAGTTGGAAGAAACAGCACATTCACTGGTGTGGTCATTAGAAAAGTGTGGAGTATTCAGGGGATGTTGAGAAGTTCAATGTAGCTAGGGTAATGTGCATGTGTCCAAGTTCAGGATGCACACTGGGGCCTTCTCTGCCATATCCTTGAGCAATGGGAATGGAAAACCAGCAGAAAAGAACTTCAGCTTGTGAGTGGCACAATTATACTTGTATTGTATTGCATTTTCTTTTCCCTTATCCCCCAGATTCACACGAATAAAGCTGTGATTATGCTTCTTTCAAAAAACAAAAGAATCTTCCCAAGGGTTTTGTGCATACTTTTGTTTATATCAAATAAACGACAATTAAGTAAAATGGCCTCACCTAGCTGTAAGAGAGTCCAGGAAATGAGTCTTTATTATGGGCAGTAATATGTTAATCTAAAAACTGAGGTTATAAGCTCCAAATTGGTTAAAGACCTAAATACGAGAGGAACAATCATAGAGCCAATTAAATAATATAAAGCTAAGGAAATAAATGTAGAAGACACTTGTAAAATTTATGAAAATATCTTTGTAATACTAGGGGTTGAATTTCAGAAATGAAACATAAGAAACCAAAACCATAAGAGGAAAATGGATAGATTTTATTACAACAGAAGTAAAGATTTCTGTTTAATGAAGGACAGTATAAATCAAGTTTCCCGCAAAGGAGGTGACAGACTGGAAAAGGTTTTTTGCAAGACCTTAAACCAACAAGGGATTAATGTCTGAAGACACAAAGAACCAAAATTATCAAGAAGAAATAGCTATATTTTATAACAAGGTCTTTAAAGAGGTGAGTGAGTTAAAATGAGGCTGCTAGGATGGGACCCTAACAAAAAAGATGCTCTTATGTCAGAGATAAGGTATTCTGCAGCAAGAGTCTAGGAGTACTGATTTATTCACATGGTAGGACACTGGTGAATGCCAGTAAGCTAACGACCAGACCAGCCACGATACAGGTAATAGATGTGCAGGGAACCAGTTATATGGAGATTGTATCGCAAGGTGAGGACTCCAGTTCACAAGAGACTTGGGTTCCAAGCAATGGCAGGGCTGAAACAAGTCAACTCTGCCTTGATACTAAGCTCACAAACATCTTCCGCTCCTTCCTTTTGTTCCCTAACCTCTCATATACACCACATATCCTCCTAGCCTTCCTCAACTCTATCCCAAGTACATAAGACCAAAATTGTTCTTAAAAACCTACAAAGGGAGGTTCCTCACTCAGGAAGGAGGTTCCTCACTCAGGCAAGGCAGGCTGCAGTTCCCCAGGCCTGCCCCACAGGGAGGCAGATGAGTCTGGGCGAGTATTCGAGTGCCGTGCTGGCAGGCTGGCAGTGCTGGGGGACCTGACACACCCTCCGCGGCTGCTGACCCGGGTGCTAAGCCCCTCACTGCCTGGGGCTGCTGGCTGGCTGCTCCAAGTGTGGGGCCTGCCGAGCCTGGCCAACCCGGCATTCGTGCTGGCTCATGAGCACCACCCGCAGCTCTGGTTTCCGCCCGCGCCTCTGGTTCCCGCCTGCGCCTCTTCCTCCACACCTCCGCACAAGCAGAGGGAACCGGCTCCATACTCGGCGAGCCCAGAGAGGGGCTCCCACAGTGCAGGGGTTGGCTGAAGAGCTCCTCAAGCACCACCAGAGTGGACGCCAAGGCTGAGGAGGCACCGAGCTCGAGGGCTGCTAACACGTTGTCACCTCTCACTACTATATGTATGCAAATTATTACTATTATTTGGAATAAATTAACATAGGAAGTTGCCATGTTATTATGACTGAATAACTTCTGAGATTTGGATTTTCTTTACACAGTAATATCTCATAAAGAAACTTTGAAGAACTATCCCCATGGCATTGGGTACTTTTAACTTATATTTTGCACTTTCTGCCTTTAAATATTTCCATTTATTACCTGAACCCAAATTAACCCATATAGTGGCCTCAGTTATCATGAATGTCTGTTAAACAGTATTTTGGCTTACATAGCCACAGAGCTGCAAAAAAAAGTCACTCTCTGTTATGCTTCTAAAGAAAGATATATTCATATTCTGATGTTTTTATTATCAGGAGAGTCAGTAAATGATCTACACAGAGTTCACACTGGAGACGTTGACAGTGTATGATCCCATCATCTGAAATGCGTATAGGTTCTGCTATTGCAGCTGTAAATCAGAAAGACACTTGCGCTGCCTGGTTCTCCTTGCAAGATATCTCTAAATTAAAGTTAAACTCATAAACTGCTTTCTTGAGATGATCAGAAAATCAGATTCTGGGGAATCCAATGCTTACCCAATTTATCCCCAGCAGAGGTTGAAAAGTTGTACATTAAGTCTTTCCTGTCTTTCCTCTCAGCCCTCCTTGCTGAAGGAACAATAAGTATCAACTTTCTGTTAAAAAAAATAAATAAAAAAACACTTAGGGGAGAGAGGTTTCTTCCTCTGGGCTGTTCAATCCCCTGTGTCTGATTTCCGACAGAGTGCTAATTATCAGTAGAAACTTGTTAGATGAAGTCTGTGCATTGGGCATCTTGGTGCAAGAAACAGAAATGAAATTACCACTTCATTTCACATAAATATCAAGCAGTCACCAAGAAGGCAAGAACCAGTGCCAACTTCAGATATGAACTGGTGACTTCCAGGAAGCATGCTGGCTTTAGACATAAATTAAATTGGGTGCTGGGATGGGTGAGGAAACCAAGCTAGCCAGAAAATAGCTCCTGCTTGTGCTGGATAGTATCTGCAATTCCATGGTGTGGGTTTCACTCCTTAGTTTAAGACTTTCCTAGGTTATTAAATTGCAAGTAATCTAAGGAAGGAAGACATCTTAAATCTTATCAGTTTCTTGTATCTTATTGTGAATGAGTTTCAGATCCTACCCCGTGAGTAAATTTTAGAAATGGAGAGAATTAGAACAGAATTAGAAAACTTGGGAAGAGAGACAAGGGCAGGAGCTTAGAACAAACCTAAGTTGTCCCAAATCTTGCTCTGCAGTGCTGGCTCTGACTCATCAGTCTTTTGCTGGACCACTCAGTCACCCGATCCCAAAGGGAACCAGAAAGCCCTCAACTATTCCACAGGAGGAATTGGGAAGAATTTTGTGGTTAAGAGGAAATCACAGCCCCTTTCCTCCCACAGGTTGGTAACACCTAGTTAGGTCATAAGACAACATATTTGATCAACTATAATGGAGTAACTATTTGGGGCAATGTTCTATTTGAAGGTGGTGAAGGAAGAAGACCAAAATGAAATAGAAATAAAACTAGTTTCCTTGTCCTTTGATAATACAGTAAGAAAAATCCTGTAACATAGAAAACAACAATAATGCAAAGCAATGTGTCTGATGGTACAAATGAATAAAATAGAGGCACTGTATATAAGTGAAAGTTTAATCTGAGCAGGATTGATTACAGAAGACTTCCTTCAGAAGAGATCAGAGCCCCATCAGAAGCTAATGTCAGATACAAAGGAGAAGCCATTCCCAGGATTTTTTTTTTTTCTTTTTGGTAAAGAAGAAGTCTTGCTGTGTTGCCCAGGCTCGTCTTGAACTCCTGGCCTCAAGCAATTCACCTGTCTTGGCCTCCCAAACTGTTGGGATTACAGGTGTGAGCCACCACTCCTGGCTTCCAGGAATTAAAAAAAAAAAAAAAAAAAAAAAACCACTACCCAACATGTACACATTAGGGTAGACATTGGTTATATGGGCCTCAATTACCCTGTTAGAGAAGTGGCAACTCTTCAATGAAACAAACTGTTCTCGCTGTCACTGAAAGTACTAATATAGCTGTGGATTGTGGCTGTGAAAAGTTTTCCTAAATCTCCCTTCATCTGTGATCTCATAATACCCAGTACACATCCTTTAGTTTGCACTAAAGGATTATGATTTGTTTATAGCTATTTTCCCCAAGAGTTTGGAAGTTCCTGAAATGCTGGGATCGTGTCTTATTCATCCTAGTAACCTCAATACCTGACACAGGGTATGATATATAGGTAGCACTCAATAATAATCATCAATATTTATTGAGCACCTGAAAGATGCCAGGTAGGATAGAGTGGTGAACAAGATAGATGGGACTCTTGTCCTCACGCAGCTTATGTGCAATACCAGTCAGTGCATAGGTAAATGGGTGAAGCACTGAATGGATGTGTGTGTTTTCAGATACTGCAGATGCTGTCAGGACATTACAAAGTCTATAAGGCCCTTTTTACTCCTTGAAAGGGATAAAACACCTTTGTTGAAAACTTCTCTTTGTCATACTGATAAGGGTTCCACAGAGACACAAAGCTTCATCCTCCAGGAGAAAGCTTTGTGGTTGGATGAGCTAGAAGGAGGCTACCAGGGATAGATGGACTGGCAGGATGACAGAGTTCAGGTAAACAGTCCACTAGCCTAAAGCACCGAGAGAGCCCCTTCATCAGTGGTAAGGAGGTTTGTCTATGCAATATTTCACATAAACTCTCTATTCTCACTAGTTCCTGATTCAGTAAGCCCATCAATCCTATTTACAAGATGTCTAATACTTACATGCTGTTCCTCTCAAGAATCCCATGGTATGAATTTCTAGCTAAGTCTGATGTTTCTCTTCTTAATCTCCGAAGACTGCTCTGATGCATTTTTTCACCAGAAGCTTGGAAAACAAAGCTAGCTATCAAAATAATAGGTCTCAACAATTCATCATCTAATCCTAAGTGGCCCTGAAATTTTTCTAAAAAGATTCAGATTGGGCAGTAAAGCATGTCTTAAATTTATAAAATAAAAGAATGAGGGTAGAAATTTGATTCATCCTAAAATAATGGTTTTGCATTTCTCACAATTTATTGGTGAGAGATGCTTCAAGTCCTAGAAATGCAGAATTTTAAAATAGTAATCATTAACATCTGTATAGCATTTTACAAATTAAGTCTCACAACCAACCCATAAGGGAAATAAGGAAGGAATTCACTATGAGACAAATAATGAAACTTTAGATTTTTCTAATATTTTTCTCCAATTTTTTAATGAAAAATTTCAAATGCAGTAAAATTGAAAGAAAAGAACATTAGACACCCAGGTACCCATCACCTAAACTGAACTCTTGCCAATATTTTGCTAACTTTGCTTTACCTGTACATTTATTAAAATATTTCTTTTTTGCTGAACCATTTGTAATTAAGTTGCAAATATCATAAATATTATCCCTAAATGTTTCATAATGCATCAATTTAAAATAATGACTTTTTTATATTGATAATTTCATTTTTACCGTAAGAAAATTGGTGCTTATTCCCTAACATCATCTAATATTTAATCCATATCTAAATTGCTTCAGTTGTCTTCCAACGTTCTTTTTTGTTTTTTTTGTTTTAATTGAGACACAATTCACATACTGTAATGGACACCCTTTCAAAGTATAAAATTTACTGGTGTTAGTATACTCCATGGCCATTATCTAATTCCAGAATATTTTCATCACCCAAGGACATCTTTACCCACTCATTAGCAGTCACTCTTCATTCCCTTCTCCCCTCAGCCCCTGCCAATTACTAATTTACTTTCCATCTCTGTGGACTTTCTTATTCTGTACATTTCATATAAATGGAACCATACAATATATGTCCTTTATGTCTGGCTTCTGTCACTGAACATAATGTTTCCAAGGTTCATCCATATTGTAGAATGTATTTTGCCACTAAAAGTAATGGCAAAAAGTGCAAATACATTTGCACCAACCTAATAGCACTCCAATTCTGTTATGGCTGAATAAGATTCCATTTCATGGCTATACCGTATTTTCTTTATCCATTCATTAGTTGGCAGAAAATTTGAATTGATCCCATTGCTATGAACATTCATGTACAAATTTTTGTGTGGACACATGTTTTCAACTCTTGAATATACATATATCTGGAAGTGAAATTTCTGGGACATATGGTAACTCCATGTTTAATATTTTAATGAAGTGCCAAGGGTTTTTCAAATGGCTGCATCATTTTACACACCCACCAGCAATGTATGACAGCTCCAATTTATCTGGGTTCAGTGTATACTGCTCGGGTTATGGGTGCACCAAAATCTCACAAATAACAACTAAAGAACTTACTCATATAATCAAATACCACTTCTTTCCCAAAAATCTATGGAAATATTTTAAAAAATAAATAAAAATCAAATGAAATCATAAAAAAGAGAGGGTTACAGTTTCTTCATATCTTCACGAACACATGTTATGGTATCTTTTTTATTATTGCCATCATAATGATATAAAGTAATATCTCATTATGGTTTTGATATGCATTTTCCTAATGATAAATGAAGCTGAGAATTGTTTCGTATACTCACTGACCATTTATATACTTTCTTTAGAGAAAGTCTATTCAAATTCTTTGCTTATTTTAAAATGAGATTGCCTTGATTTTACGCTTAGAAAATCCCATCATCTCAGCCTAAAAACTTCTTAAGCTGTTAAGAAACTTTAGCAAAGTCTCAAGACACAAAATCATTAGCATTCCTCTACACCAACAACAGGCAAGCAGAGAGCCAAGTCATAAATGCACTCACATTTACAACTACTACAAAAGGAATAAAATACCTAGGAATACAACTAACAAGGGAAATGAAATCAGAGAGGACATAAATGGAAAAACATTCCATGCTCATAGATAACATGAAAATGGCCATACTGCCCAAAGTAATTTATAGGTTCAATGCTATTCCCATTAAACTACCACTGACATTCTTCACAGAATTAGAAGAAACAATTTTAAAATTTCAAAAAATAACCCAAATAGGCAAGACAATCCTAAGCAAAAAGAACAAAGCTGGAGGCATCACATTACCTGGCTTCAAACTATACTATAAGGCTACAGAAAACAAAACAGCATGGTACTGGTACAAAAACTGACACATAGATGAATGGAACAGAATAGAGGACTCAGAAATAAGACTGCACACCTACAACCATCTGATCTTCAACAAACCTGACAAAAACAAGAAAAGGGGAAGGAATTCCTATTTAATAAATGGTGCTGGGAGAACTTGCTAGCCATATGCAGAAAATTGAAACTGGACCACTTTCTTACACTTTATACAATAACTCAAGATGAATTAAAGACTTAAATGTAAAACCCAAAACTGTAAAATCCCTAGGAGAAAATCTAGATAATAACATTCAGGACATAGGCATGGGCAAAGATTTTATGATGTAAACATCAAAAGCAAAAATTGACAAATGGGATCTAATTCAATGAAAGAGCTTCTGCACAGAAAAAGAAACTATCATCAGAGTGAACAGACAACCTACAGAATGAGAGAAAATTTTTGCAATCTGTTCAACTGACAAAGGCCTAATATCCACAGTCAACAAGGAACTTAAACAAATTTACAAGAAAAAAGCAACCCCATTAAAAAGTGGGCAAAGAACATAAAGAGACACTTCTCAAAAGAAGACATTCATGCAGCCACAAATATATGAAAAAAAGCTCAACATCACTGATCAACTGAGAAATGAAAATCAAAACCACAATGAGACAGCATCTCATGCCAGTCAGTATGGTGATTATTAAAAAGTCCAGAAACAACAGATGCTGGCAAGGTTGTGGAGAAAAAGGAATGCTTTTACACTGTTGATGGGATTGTAAATTAGTTTAACTATTGTAGAAGACAGTGTAATGATTCCTCAAAGATCTAGAGGCAGAAATACCATTTGACTTAGCAATCCCATTACTGGCTATATGCCCAAAGGAATATAAATGATTCTATTATAAAGATACATGCATGTGTATGTTCATTAACGCATGATTCACAATATCAAAGAAATGGAATCAACCCACATGCCCATCGAGGATAGACTGGATAAAGAAAATGTGGTACATATACACTATGGAATACTATGCAGCTATAAACAGGAATGAGATCATGTCGTTTTCAGGGACATGGATGGAGCTGGAAGCTGTTATCCTCAGCAAAACAAACACTCCATGTGGGAGCTGAATGATGAAACCACATGCACACATTGGGGGAACAACACACACGGGGGCCTGTCAGGAGGAAGGATGGGAGGAGGGACAGCATCAGGAAGAATAGCTGGTGGATGCTGGGCTTAATACCAAGGGGATGGGTTGATCATCATGGCACATGTTTACCTATGTAACAAACCTGTGCATCCTGTACATGTGCCCAAGAAATTAAAAGTTGAAAAGAACTTCACAATATTAAAAAATAATAATAAAATAAAATTAGGTTGTCTTTTATTGTTGAGTTGTAAAGGTTCTTTATATATTCTGGATATCAAACCCTTATTGGATATATGATTTGCAAATATTTTCTCCCATTCTGTGAGTTGTATTTTTACTTTATTGAAGCCATCTAGACATAGACATGGGCAAAGCCTGCATGACTAAAACACCAAAAGCAATGGCAACAAAAGTTAAAATTGACAAATGGGATCTAATTAAACTAAAGAGCTTCTGCACAGCAAAAGAAACTATCATCAGAGTGAACAGCCAACCTGCAGAATGGGAAAAAAATTTTGCAATCTATCCATCTGACAAAGGGCTAATATACAGAATCTACAAGGAACTTAAACAAATTTACAAGAAAAAAAAACACCCCATCAAAAAGTGGGCAAAGGATATGAACAGACATTTCTCAAAAGACATATATGCAGCCAAAAACCATGAAAAAATGCTCATCATCACTGATCATTAGAGAAATGCAGATCAAAACCACAATGAGATACCATCTCATGCCAGTTAGAATGGCGATCATTAAACAGTCAGGAAACAACAGATGCTGGAGAGGACGTGGAGAAATAGGAATGCTTTTACACTGTTGGTGGGAGTGTAAATTAGTTCAACCATTGTGGAAGACAGTGTGGTGATTCCTCAAGGATTTAGAGCTAGAAATACCATTTGGCCCGGCAATCCCATTACTGGGTATATACCCAAAGGGTTATAAATCATTCTACTATAAAGACACATGCACACATATGTTTATTGCAGCACTATTCACAATAGCAAAGACTTGGAACCAACCCAAATGCCCATCAATGATAGACTGGATAAAGAAAATGTGGCACATATACATCATGGAATACTATGCAGCCATAAAAAAGAATGAATTCATGTCCTTTGCAGGGATGTGGATGAAGCTGGAAACCATCATTCTCAGCAAACTAACACAGGAACAGGAAACCAAACACCACATGTTCTCACTCAGAAGTAGGAGTTGAACAGTGAGAACACATGGACACATGGAGGGGGACATCACACACCAGGGCCTGTTGGTGTGGGGGGCTAGGGGAGGGATAGCATTAGGAGAAATACCTAATGTAGATGACAGGTTGATGGGTGCAGCAAACCACCATGGCAAGTGTATACCTATGTTACAAACCTGCATGTTCCACACATGTATCCCAAAACTTAAAGTATAATTTACACCAGGGCCTATCATGGGGAGGGGGGAGGGGGGAGGGGGGAGGGATTGCATTGGGAGTTATACCTGATGTAAATGACGAGTTGATGGGTGCTGATGAGTTGATGGGTGCAGCACAGCAACATGGCACAAGTATACATATGTAACAAACCTGCACGTTATGCACATGTACCCTAGAACTTAAAGTATAGTAATAATAATAAATAAATTTAAAAAAATAAATAAATAAAATAAAATAAAAAAAGGAAAGAAAATATGGCACGCACACACATAACATAAAAGTTTTACATTTTGATGAAGTTCAGTCCTTCTGTTTTTTCTTTTGTGATTTGTTCTTTTGGTATCATTGCCTAAGAAATAATTGTCTAATCCAAGGTCATGAAATTTACTCCTGTTTTCTTCTAAGAGTTTTACAGTTTTAATGCTTACATTTAGGTCTATAGTCAACTTTGAATGAATTTTTGTGTAAGGTGTAAAGTAGGGATCCAACTTAATTTTTTTCCACATAAATACCCAGTTATCCCAGTACCACTTACTGAAAAGATTATTCTTTCTCCATTGAATTGTCTTGACACCCTTGTCAGAATCAGCTGACCATATACCTGTGGGTTTATTTCTGGGATCTCATTTCTATTCCACTGATCCATATGTCTATACTTATGCCATATTTATGCTGGTCTTGATTACTGTAGCTTTGCAGTAAGTTTTGAAATCGGTAAGTATGTGTTCTCCAACTTTGCTCTTCTTTTTAAGATTGTTTTTGCTATTCTGGGTTGCATGTATTTCCATATGAATATTAAGATCAGTTTATCAATTCCTGCAAAATAGATAGCTAAGACTTTGATAGGGATTGTGTTTAATAATTTTTTTAACTTACAAAGAGTGGCTTTTAGGTAATAGTCAATAAGCTTTTCTAAGCGAAGAAGTTTTTCAAGGACAGTCACTTTTAACTATTTTAATTGTTCCAAACGACTAAATATGGGGTATTTATTATCATTTTTAAATAACTTCATTCATTTTGAAGAAAAATTACATTAAATACATGCAAAACTGAATTTCAAAGGGTGTTCATGAATAAAGATGTGTGCTGCCGAGTAATCTACAGCACTCCTAGCAAGAACCAGTGCTCTCTAATCAGCAACTTTTTTTAAAGATAATTTTGCAAGAGTTTTTTTGCTTTTAAAGAAATCTGATTGCTAATTATTAAAAAGAGTACTACATAGCTCTAAGCACTAAGAAAGTGAGGAACAGATTGAAAGATGAATTTTCAGTGAATGAGAATTCAAAAAGCAACAACCGCACTTCAATCTGTTGGGGTAGGCTCTTCAAATGCCCCTTTATGGAAGTCTGATTGCCTGGGATTTCAGTTAATAATACTGTCAAAGAAAAATATCTCACAATGCTTGCTTTTATGAGTTTGCATGCCTAACCCTTGCAAGTGATTTTTTTTTTCCCTACTGCTCTTTCTTCTCCTCAATGCCTCTTTATCGCTTACCTCCAATTCCTCTTCCTTGAGGCCTCTCTTTTTTCTTTTTTTGGAATTTCATGTTTAGATTTTAAAAAGTATTTTAGGCTGTTCGTGGTGTCTCATGCCTGTAATCCCAGCACTTTGGGAGCTTGAGGCAGGGAGACCACTTGAGGTCAGGAGTTCAAGACCAGCCTGGCCAACATGGCGAAACCCTGACTCCACTAAAAATACAGAAATTAGCCGGGCGTGGTGGTGCACACCTGTAATCCCAGCTACCCCGGAGGCTGAGGCAAGAGAATCACCTGAACCCAGGAGGCAGAAGTTGCAGTGAGCCATGATCCCACTGTACTCCACCCTGAGCGACAGAGTAAGACGTCTCAAAAAGTAAACAAATAAATAATTAAATAAAAGGTATGTTAAAATATAGTGAAAATACATTGTTACTTACATAATTTTTTCTATATCAAGATCACTGCCAACTGATTAACATCCTGCAAAAGTGCCAGGGTCCTGGCTGGGGAATATGGGGATCAGTTTGGATGAGCATGCTGATGTATGTCAAAACATGATGCTATCTGTCCACTGACTCTCCAGCAAGACAGATTTAGGTGTAACATTTCCTAACAAAATGTTTTGGTACTTCTAAGACAAATTTTTCTTCAATAGGACTCAAGATTGAAGAGACAAATTTTTCTCTATGACAAACACTATTCTATAAACGAAATAACACTTAAATATATGCATCATAAATGTGAATTTTGCCAGCTGTAAGATGTCTTATCAGATGGCCACTTCATGGATTATATGAGGAAAATTTTAATTCCATGGTGGCAACTTTGGCGCACTTGGTTTGCTTCTGAATCAGCCACCTTCCTACACCATCAGAGAATCTATGTTCAGAGAAGAAAAGTCCTTTTAATATAACTGTATATGAAATATAAATAGCGGAATAAATCTAAAAAAAAAAAAGTAGCATTTTCCAAAACGAATATGTGATTTTTTTTTCTTATCTATTATTTTGAATTCTCTGACCCACTAGCCTCCCATGTATTATCCTAAATTACCAAAAGTTTAACACATGGAGATTTAACATGTTTGGGCTTTCTTTAAAAGGTAACACATTTGGCTGGGTGCTGTGGCTCACACCTGTAATCCCAGCACTTTGGGAGGCCGAGGCGGGCGGATCACGAGGCCAGGAGATCGAGACCATCCTGGCTAACACAGTGAAACCCCGTCTCTGCTAAAAATACAAAAAAATGGCCGGGCGTGGTGGCGGGCACCTGTAGTCCCAGCTACTCAGGAGGCTGAGGCAGGAGAATGGTGTGAACCCGGGAGGCGGAGTTTGCAGTGAGCTGAGATTGCACCACTGCACTCCAGCCTGGGCGACAGAGTGAGACTCCATCTCAAAAAAAAAAAACAAAAAAAAAAAAACGGTAACACGTTCAGTTAAATACCCATTTACCCACAGATACATTCACCATCATTGGTGTTACTGAAAGATTTAATCTGCTAGTTAGGTGTGTTTCTGAGAATATCCTTGTTTAGTCTGATTTGAAAAAACTCACACCTCTCCTTGGACTCTCCTTGCCACAAAACCCTTGTGGAAATTTTATTACAATAGTATACTTTCGCAAATAATTGGTATTTTAAGGCTTCTATATTTTTCTTAATTTGTAATTTGGTATTATTAAAGAACACACTCCATAACAATAGCTTTGAAACTGTTTTTGATTATGGCCCACATAAAAAATCCATTTTACCTTGCAACTCACTACACACACACAGGTGTGTGTTTGTGTGTGTGGTATGTCAAACAACAAAAGTTTTATGAAACAGTATTCACCCTTACCACATGCATGCATGCTGATATTTTCTATTCTATTTCTTTCCTTTTGTAAAGATGCTGGGTAATCTACCTAGCTGCTGATGTCACAGCTCAATAATGGTTCCCAACCTGCAGTTTGATCAACATTGTTCAGAGAAAAGACAGTCTTATCACAACAGAGTAATGCAAGAATAGGATCTTAGTTTGTCCCCTGATAACCCTAGCTTTGAATGAGACGCTACCCCATTTTGAGTAATCTCTAAGCCTTGCATTCTTTTCTATTTTCCTTCTTCTGTAATAATCTCACATGCCACCTACCACAGGTAAATACAAATATGCAAAGAGATAAGACAGCAATCCTATAGTAATATCAGTCACAGGCTTTTAAAAAAAAATCCTCCTCTGCAACATAACATTCTATAAAATTGGTGGTTATGTAATCAGCAATCAAGAGAAGGGCAAATATTGAAAAAGAAAGAGTCCCAAAAAAGCAAAACACGAATAGCATATAACAGTTTACAGTCTCTCTCTCTCTCTCTAGTCTTTTTATCCTCCGTCCTCCCTAATGCTAATTTTTTTTTTTTTTTTTTTTTTTTTTTTTTTTGCCCAGTGGGTAGAATACAGTTGCCTTCTTTACCCTAATGTCTGCTTTCTTTCCCAGAAAGTTGCTTTTCTGTTAGACTCATGGCAGCCTTCCATGCAGTCTCTCCCCATTCTTGTCTAGCACTCTCTGAATAATGGAAGCTCTTTTATTCAGTCCTGGGCACTAGCTCTCACTTGACTCCTCACCCACTAATCAATCACTCATCGCCCAAGGATTCCCAGTAAACTCTGGCTCCCCTTCCTCCCCTGCCAGAACATCTTTTCAGCTTTCATCAAACAAAGGCACATGATTACATAGCCAACATAGACAAGAACAACACAAAACAAAGGAAGGGGTTTTGTGTTTTTTTAAGTTTATTTCATTGCAGACAACATAGAATTCTATTGGGTAGATATTATCTGCTGTATCAACTCAGCATAAGATAAAGATTTTATTTGGTTTACCCAGGGATTAGGTGAAATTAATTGAGCAATAGGGAATTCCCTGCCCCTGCTCTTGCTGGAGGAAAAGTCCCTTTAGTAGTTATGGCCTTTCTGTTTGACTGTACGTATATGGACCTTGCTAGTGAGGCTGTGTTATTTTTAATCTTCCATCTTACCACTTGTGAATTTTGTTAATTGCTTTTCCTTTTTCTACAATGAATCCTTCTTTTATTGTTACTCAGACACCCAAACTAAATAAAAAACCTGTAACTCAGAGTGGAGTAGAAGTATATCATCAGCTTCCTGTTCAAAACATGTTGTTTCAGCATTTGCCATATTATCTTTTTGGAATCCATACTTAATTATATTATTCCACCTAAAAATATTGGCTAGATAACTTTAATATCAGGTGGACAAAGCTCAAAAAGAGAATTAACCTATTTGGTCTTTTTGCTTTATTGTTTTTTCCCATGATTTTAATTAATAGATATCCATATATATATTTTTCTAACATTATATAGTGGTATAAAAATAAAAGTGAAAATCAACTATTATTTTACCCCCTAGACATAACCACTGAAAACACTTTGGTATATAGTCATGGAGACATTTTATATATATATACATATATATATATATATGCATATATGCCTCACACATATTAATGCAATATTTTAGGAAATCTCAAAAGTAGTTGCCATTGAGTGATTAGAAATAATTTTTCTCCACTTCTTTACATTTTTCTCTGCTTTTTAGATTTTTGGTAATGTCTATGCATTGGTTGTAAGTCATAGTAAATGAAAATAAAAACATAAAAAGCCTAGCCAAGGAACCATGGCAAGGAGAGAGGTCATTTTGCTGGCAGAGCAGATGGATGGTAGGGGAGGTAGGGTGCTGGGGAAGGGGGAAGGAGTACAGGTAGGGTGGGGAGGGGTCTACAGAGGAAACAAGTTCTGACTAATGATACCTAATCCTCAGCTCCTGTTGTTGTTTGTTCAAAACTTTCATACTTGAGTACACCTTCATAGTCACTTTCAAATATATGTTTATATTTTCCAGGACTTCATAAGGGCTGATTAAAACAAACAAACAAACAACCTAGATCTTTTGCCAATGTCAAGAAGTGAGGAATAATTTAGAAGTATTTCCTTAACTTCTGCTGTTTGGATCATTATGAAAAATCTCTCTCATAGATAGGATGTAGCTGGCAGGAAAGATGTGATTATTATCTGTGTTCCCACCATCAGGCGCAGAAAGGAGGAAATGCACATGTCTCTGCAGGGCTAGGACTGCCTCCCCATAGACCACTATTTCAATGCAACTCTATTAAATTACACTCCTTCGCCAATCCCAGGAAACTCCCGTCTTTCCCTAATGAAGCATTTATCACCATCTCCACACTGAATCTACAACCCATGCCCTCTCCTGCACCCTCATATCTCAGCCCCATCCATCTCTTCTTCCCTTTGTTTTACTTTAGGAGGGAGGCTTGTTATATATTGCTTGTATAATGCTTTAATCATGGATTATGGCTTGCTTTACAGCTCCCTGAATGCCTTGGCAAGGTCTCTATATGAATAAAATTATTATTATTAAAGTCAATTAATCAGAGACACAATTCACTTTTCAGCATCTGACATCCCGAACACTTACTGATGCAGAAGTCTTTTTGCTTATCTCCAGTGTAGGGATATTTTTTGGAATCAGTGATATAGAACATAGTTCTACAGATTTCTTTAATTAGATTTGTACATATGTACAAATGCATTGACCTGTTAAGGATCAACAATTGACCAGCAGTGAAAAAAGATATGCTAATGAGTTTTTTTGTTGTTTGGTTTTGTTTTGTTTGAGACAGGGTCTCATTCTGTTGCTCAAGCTGGAGTGCAATGGTACAGTCATAGCTCACTGCAGCCTTGATTTCCCAGGCTCAAGCCATCCTTCCACCTTAGCCTCCCAAAGTGCTGGGATTACATGCATGAGCCACCGCACCCAGCCTACTACTGAGTAATGATGTTTAGAAAGAGCTAGTAAGACTTATCACATAATTTACAAGCTATTTTTTTTTTTGAGATGGAGTCTCACCCTGTCACCAGGCTGGAGTGCAATGGCATGATGTCTGCTCACTGTAACCTCTGCCTCCTGGGTTCAAGCGATTCTCCTGCCTCAGTCTCCCAAATATCTGGGACTACAGGTGCGTGCCACCACGTCCAGCTAATTTTTGTATTTTTAGTAGAGATGGGGTTTCACCGCGTTGGCCAGGATGGTCTCGATCTCTTGACCTTGTGATCTGCCCGCCTTGGCCTCCCAAAGTGCTGGGATTACAGGTGTGAGCCACCGCACCTGGCCTACAAGCTATTTTTATTCATACTCAGCAAAAGAAACAAAGAAGCAGCAGCTCCCTGTGTAATTAGAATCTCTTATCTACCTTAATTTCTTTTGATAGGTTATCTGTCTGAAGTAATTATTTGATTTTTCTTCAGTAAACTTTTTGTTAAAGCATACATAGTATATATACAGAAAAGAGCACAATTCACAATCATACTGCTCAATAATTTTCACAAAGAAAACACAAAGAAAAGGGCCTCCCAGCGATTAAGCAAAAGAACATCACAACTCCTCAGAGGCCCCCTCATGCCACTCCCATTTACTACCCTTGCTCAAAAGTAATCCTGACTCCTGTCCCCAGAATAGTTTTGCCTGTTTTGGAACTTTGTGTACACACAATCACACAGGGTGTATTCTTTTGTGTCTGGCCAGTGATTTGTATTTTATGGTTCTTAGGTTTTTAAAATTTATCATCTATTAAGTATCTGCCATGAGGCAGGAATGATATTAAGGGAAGGGACTACAAAGAGTTAACACATACAGTCCCCACCCTTGATAATCTTTCAGTCCAGCAGGATGCCCGACATAGACACAGATGGGGACAGGTAAGTGTTAGCGGTTCTGCGAAGGAAGACAGTGGGGCTCGAGGAGACAGGGCTCAGTCCCACAGGGGCTCACAAGGTGGATAGAAAAGACTACCGAGACGCC
Source organism: Macaca nemestrina (assembly GCF_043159975.1). Lineage (NCBI taxonomy): Eukaryota > Metazoa > Chordata > Mammalia > Primates > Cercopithecidae > Macaca > Macaca nemestrina. The sequence continues at coordinate 55,205,540 of NC_092128.1, read as the reverse complement.
CACCCTGATACCTATTATATGCCTTGAAGTTCTCTAAGGACTTGAATAAAGGATAGGAAGATATGGAATTGGTTGGACGAAATCATTCTGGAGGGCCTTCCTGGGTTGTTGCTGGGATCCTCTTTTTTCTTCCTTTTTTCTGGGTCATTTTCATTCTTCCTTTTTTAGTTTTTCCACACCCTTGACCTCCTCTACTCCCCCTTTCTCTTCTCTCAATTTTCCTCCCTCTCCCCTCTTCCTTGGTCTCCCTCCTATCAGAATCTGGAGATCCTCCTCCCACAACTGCCCTAGATCTTTCTTTCTGACCAGTCCTTGCTTCCAGGGTGAGAAGAGACAGGAGCTCTAAGCCTCTACAGCTGTGCTGCCCACAGGCTCTACCTACTTGCCTACCCACTGAGTTTTCTTATGGGTAGTGGGCCCATGGCACTTCTGGCAGCCGAGGGTTGAGCAGGTGGAAAGAACAGATAAAAGGAAGGATAGATGTGGGTGGAGGATGGACAGAGAGGACGAGCAAAACCATTTCAACCAATTCTTTTTGGTGTTCCACTTTGAGTCCTTCAGTCAATAGAATTGAGTTTCACCGATTTAATATTTTTTGTACTCCTTGTACCACCACCAAGTACTATTCAATTTCAGATGTCAAGGTGGAGTGGATGTGGTTTTACTCTGTTGTTTTGCTTTGGCTCCAGCAAATCCATCTTTCTCTTTGAGAACCCAAAAGGTGGTTTGTGGTGATTGCTTGTCCACTGAGAAGACGCTGCTCTTGTATCCCCTGCCAGAGGGATGCTCTCTGTTCAGTGTCAATAGGAGACCATTTAAAACACCAGCAAGGGATCTTGTTTCATCATTATGCCAAGAATCCCCAGCCTGTATTTCTTTTTCATCTGATTCCGACAGGGTGGTTTTTGTATCTTACCCATTGGCTGCCTAAATTGGAGACTTGGCTGAAAATACACTGGCTGAAGTTCAATCCAGACAAGATGAATGCCCAGGGTGGGTAAACTATAGAAATTGGAAGAGATAGCCCTAGTACCTCTTTTCATGGGATTTTTCCATAAGGGGATGTTGGAGTTTCAAGGGACAGAAAGTGACCATCATTTGGCAAGTGTTACGTAATATTAAGAGGCAGAGTAGTGAGATGGGGAACATCCAAGAGCTTTGCATCAAACAATCTGAGTTTAAATCCTGGCTGCATCAACTGGCTGGGGGACTTTGAGGCCTATTCTGTCTGTCATTTGGGGTGGTAGCGCAGGCCTCAAAGGTGGTGAGCTGCAATCAGTGAGATCCAGGTGCTTGGCACAGCTCTCTCCATGAGTTGTGTCTTTATAGCTCTTGGAGAGGATTCTGTTTTAAAACTAGAGGATCCTCTGGTGTAAAATGCCAGGGTTTGCCAATGTCAGTGCTCTGTGATAAAAAGCATTTTGGAGGTCAGATTTCACAAGAGGCATGGTTGAAACTAAAATTTTAAATCTCCAATTTGCTTGTGAATGAATACATCTTATGGAGTGCCAGATCAAAGGCCTACTGATCCCATCAACTCTTCAACATGTAGATTCTGTGTGAAGATCAATGATCCTACCTCAGTATCCAAGTCTTGGATAATAGACTGGCTGCGAGTTCATTTAGAGACCTAAGGTGCTTATTGTTAAATACAAGGAAAGCTTGATTTATGATGTCTGGAACTTCCTAAAGAGGTTCTTTGTGCTTCTTTGAGTTGAGAATTCCAATAAAATCAGAAAAAACAACTTAACCAATATGGCAGCTCAAATATCCAAGTCCCATTCTAAGATAAAAACCATTGAATAAGAAGCAATACCCTGGCCAGTCGCAGTGGCTCACCCTTGTAATCCCAGCACTTTGGGAGGCTGAGGCAGGTGGATCACCTGAGGTTGGGAGTTTGAGACCAGCCCAACCAACGTGGTGAAACCCCATCTGTACTAAAAATACAAAAATTAGCCAGACATGGTGGTGCACACCTGTAATCCCAGCTACTCAGGAGGCTAAAGCAGGAGAATGGCTTGAACCTGGGAGGCAGAGATTGCAGTGAGCTGAGATCACACCACTGTATTCCAGCAGAGTGAGACTCCATCTCAAAAAAAAAAAAAAAAAAAGAATCAATACCCTATAGATATTGATAGATATATTTAATAGAGGGTAAGTGATGATAGGGTGCTGAGGTTATTTGCTGATTAGTGTCTTAAAGGATATATGAGAGAATTACATGTGTATCTTGTGTGTGAATGAAAGTGCAATATCCTTCTTATGCCATAAAGTATTTATTTATACCTGGAGCCATGCCTTGTGTTGTAGTTAGAGACGGGAAAACACACAGTGCCTATTCCAAAGGCGGCCACAATCTAGTATTTGAAATCCAGGCTCCTCAGTGCGGTTTTCACATGTGATGGAAAAGTTTCTTCAAGGAAGAACATCTTTGAAGTTATAGTAGAAAATAAGATGTGAGGCCAAAACAATTGATTTCCCTTTTTTTTTCTTATATGCTACATAAGGAAATCCTCTTAGCTCTACCCTGAAAATATGACTGGACTCTATCTACTTCTCACTACCCCTCCTGCTACCACTCAAGACGATGCCATCATCATCTCTCACTGGGAATAGCCTCCTAACTAGGCCCCCCACTATACTCTATTCTAGACACAGCAGTCCAGTGATTCTTTTAAATAGCACCACTCCTGCATTCAAGGCCCTATGCTCACTAGGAGTAAAAATCTAAGTCCTCACAATATGAGATCTGAGCTCATATTCCCTCTCTGGCCTCATCTCTCACCTCGCCTTGACCACTCTGTTTTACTCCACTGACCTCCTTACTGCTCTCAGATCCCCCATCCTCTCAGCTACACTACCCCAGGACATTTGCACCAGTTCTCCTCTTAGCGTGGACCACCCTTCCTCCGTAAAGTCACGTGACTAATGTCTCTTGATCTTTAAACTTTTATTCAATTGTCGCAATGAGGCTTACCTTTACCACAGTATTTTAAATCATCAAACCCCCCCCCCACACACACACCACCCCAACTCTGGTACTCTGATACTCTTAACTTTTATATTTCCATTATTGACTTACTGCTCTACATTTGTGTGATTTACTTTCCATTATGGTTATTGTTTGTTCTTTGTTCCCTTCCACTAGAATGTAAACTCCATTTTTGTTATTTTATTCACTAGTCTATTCTAATCACTGGGAACACTTAACAACACATATTTATTAAATGAATAAATTAATCACATAACCAGGATAGAAAGATACCTTAGAAATAATCTGATCTCCAACTTGATACCTCAGATTTTTCAGGATGCGTCTAATATACAAACCAAGGACAATCTATACTCATGTGCTCTAAATTCAGGTATGCAAAGAATGGGCTTCTTGGCAATTGATTTATTTACAAAGTTCAACTCAATTTCGACCAGTACTCCTAAAATTATCTGTGGTGAAGAAATTTAAAAAATTCAATCTGCCATGAAGCAAGACTTTTATATGTTACAATAATGATGAATTTCTAGAAAACCAAAATTTAAAAGTACACATACAAAAATAATTAATGATAATATAAAATGTATGTGTATTAGGTTCAGTAGTTATGTAACTACTCTGTCAAACTGCTATACAAATTTGGAACACTTTCAATTTCTTTTCTTATGGCATGGTGGGCGAGTAATGACAGCTGGAGAAACACATTGAGGAGCATGTCCAGTCTTGACTTTGGAGCTCACGCTTCAATTGTGCCCTTACCAGACTGTCAATACCGCCCTCTCATGCCCTCAATTTAACAGGGTTGTCCTATGCACTTTGCTAATTGTTCTGTCCACAGTGTCTTTCTGGAGGAGACTTCGAGAGCCTTCCTTTGAAATTCTTGCAAATTCTAGTTTTTCAGAAGCCCAGTGAGTTGACCTTCGGAATGTGAGGATAAAGCCTTAGCCTTCCAAAGTTGCTTATTTCTTCTCTTTATTTTATATGTTATTGTATTCACTCTTACTAAGAAACATATTTCTTAAAATGTAACAAGCTTAATACAGCTTGTATGTATAATACCTGGGGACATCTAAAAATAAATCTAGAATTTTATTAATATGTATGAATGAAGTGAAAAATGTATTTCTCTTATCTCACAGCAGTTGAGTCTATTGCCTGGATACAGTAATAAGAAGAATTGTATCCATAAAAAAGATGTGACCATTTAATGTTTTGGGGGAGGAAGTTGAAATAGAATTTGGAAATAAGAAAGTAGTAAACTCATATTTCTCTAGACATTTTAAAAATATGATACATGCAAAAAGAGTTCACATTTTAGCATGTTGTAATTTCTTCTCTGAAAAATATCCTGACTGACGATGTGTGATGTTACCAAGCATTTGTTTTCAGTTTATATACAGGATTCTCCATGGAGATATGTCCATAACATGAAGGCATCCAATATAGAAAATGACATGCAATGCCTTTATTCTTCCAGTTTAATTAATGCTATGACAACCACTTGGCAGAGACTGTGGTGAAGAGGAGGCCTCTGTAGGGAACTGCAAGTTATAAGCTGTAAGGAGACTGTCAAACTGTTATTGGGACCCAAAGTATGGAAACCCAAAGCTTTTTTAGCAGCTTCACTGGAGATAAATTCCAAGGAGAACAAGTAACTCAAAAAATTCGGTTGTTTAGTCTAACAAAAGGAAAGTTGATAGTGGTAGGAATCATATTTTTAGAATGCATTCTGCATATATAGAAAATGGTTTCCCAAATTTAGAAAAAAAAAAAAATCCTGGCCAGGCGCAGTAGCTCACGCCTGTAATCCCAGCACTTTGGGAGGCTGAGGAGGGCGGATCACAAGGTCAGGAGATCGAGACCATCCTGGCTAACATGGTGAAACCCCGTCTCTACTAAAAGTACAAAAAAATTAGCCAGGCATCGGGGCGGGAGCCTGTAGTCCCAGCTACTCAGGCGGCTGGGGCAGGAGAATGGCGTGAACCCAGTGGCGTGAGCCGAGATTGCGCCACTGCACTCCAGCCTGGACGACAGAGTGAGACTCTGTCTCAAAAAAAAAAAAAAAAAAAACCACCTAAACCTACCCATGCTGTGTGTGTTCACAATGCCCTGAGTGCTTTGAGAAATTCAATATTACTTCCTCCCTGCAAGGGTGATTGATTGAGCCCCATGGCTGTACTGGGTACAGTGGTGAACAAGACAAAGTCCCAGCTGCCACTGAGTGAGCCAGGGGGACAGATAAGCAACTCGTCAGATACAGAATAGGTGGACAATGAGAAAGACTGGGAAAAAATAAAACACTTAGGACTAGAGAGCAACGTGGGGGTGTCATTACAGTCAGGGGAATCAGGGAAGGCCTCTTTGATGTTTGGACTGAGACCTAAGTGAAAGGAGGAAATGGGCCACCAGGAAGAGTGTTCCAGACCAGGAGAGAGCTAGGGCAAAGGACCAACGCCCACGCCTGTTTGCTGAGCTTGAGAAAGAGCAGGAGACCAGTGTGATGGAGCACAGGGAGCAGGTGGAAGGTGGCAGGAAGGGAAGTGAGGGAGGAGCCAAGAGCCCATCTTTGCAGGACCTCATGAGGGTTCCCAGCTCTATGAAACCAAGGCCCCCTTTAGATAACTAATATTTCCCAATGGCCCTTTTATTCATTCATTCATTCATTTATTTATTTATTTATTTATTTATTTATTTATAGAGATGCTTATAGAAGTTTCATTTGTAATAATTAAATGATAGAAACAACTCAAATGTTGTATTCTGGGATAATTCAGTTTGTGGTAAAACCTTATAAAAATTTGTGTTTATGTGTAAAATGGAGTTAGGATCTAGGCTCAGATCATAATTAATAGGACTTTCAAAAGTCTTGCTGGACCTAGGACAATTTTTCATTGTGTGAGACTTCTGAGCATTGTGTAACAGCTGGCGTTCCTGACCCCACCTGTTAAAGGCCAGGAGGACCTCCACAGCTCTCCCATAAACCCTCAGCAGACATCATCTTCTTGAAAGCCATGGTGATTGGCTGTGATAGAGTCTGGGTTTTATGAGACGGTGTTGGTGAGTTTAGAGCATTGCTATCGATCAGTGCTGTTCCATAGAACTCTATGCAAGGACGAAAATGTACTGAAATTACCCCTCCAACAGGTAGCTGCTAGCCACAGGTTGCACAAGGACTTGAATTGTGGCAAGACTGAGGAACTAAATTTCTAATTTAATTTAATTTCAATTTATTTAAGTTTAAATATCCATGTGGCTAGTGGCTGCCATGTTGGACAACACAGCTACAAACTATAAATATAGATCCCTAACAACCGGTTTTTTTCTCTTGCTCCTTTGCCACCCCTTTTTACTTTCATGGCCATTTCTTTTTGATTCTGCTGATTTGAAAAGCCACCTCCTTGGAAATGTCGGACTCGGAGCACTGCACCAACACTTACTTAAGGGCTGATAAATATATAATGGTGGCTTCCCTGAATTCCTTATATCTGGTTACAGCTGGGAATAAGCCCCTTTCACTTGATAATACCCAGTGTCCCTTACCAAATACTGGGCTAACAGTGACTGGGGCAGTTACCCAGAAAACCGAATGCCTGAATGCAGAAGTGCCTCTTACCTACAGACAGGGACTGAAGTATCCCAGCAACTTGAGCTTTACAAGACCAAGTTCCAGCACAGTGAGGGCAGAGATGAGAGAAGAAATAACAGGGAAAATTAAAAGAGAGCTGATGTGGTTGGGCTGTGTCCCCACCCAAACCTCATCTTGAACTGTAGCCTCCAGAATCCCCATGTGTCATGGGAGGGACCTGGTGGGAGGTAATTGAATCATGGGGGCAGATTTTTCCCATGCTGTTCTGGTAATAGTGAATAAGTCTCATGAGATCTGATGCTTTTATAAAGGGCAGTTCCCCTGCACATGCTCTCTTGCCTGCCGCCACATAAGACGTGCCTTTGTTCCTCCTTCTCCATCTGCCATCATTGTGAGGCCTCCCCTAGCCATGGGGAACTGTGAGTTTATTAAACGTTTTTCTTTATAAATTACCCAGTCTTGGGTATATATTTATTAGCAGCGTGAGAACAGACTAATGCAAGAGTAAAAGGAGCCAAGAGAGGATTCAGGAATGATCCATGAGTACAGTTTAACCTGGAGCCGAGTGAGGGAAGGCTTTAACAGTACAGTAGGATCGAAACCAGGGGACAAAGTTATCTTGCTACATGAGTGGTAGAATCCCAGTTAGCTGAGGCTCCTCTGCCAACCAGACCTGACCCTCACTCTTCCTGAAGAAGAAAGCGTTTCTTGCCCCCTCCAGTTTTTGCTTACCATTTTCCCTTCAAATCGTACCAGTTCTTCAGTGCCTAGGTCACAAGTCACCATGTTTCTTCTAGGCCTTCCCACTCCTCCACCCTGTGTGCCTCTATCACAGCACTCATCCCAACCAGCTGCAATCAAGCCTCCCCAGAACCTCTAGTGGGGATGGCCTTCTCCTTTCCTGAACCCCCTCAGCACTTCCTTGGTCACGACACAACATGGCTGTGTGCATCCTGGTCCATCTCCTTCACTAGAGGAAGCACCGACAGCCAAGGATAGGGTCTCATGCATTTATGTATCCCCTGCACAGAGCCTGGCCAAGGTGGGTGCCTGATGAACTTGGGTGTATTAGAATCTAGTTACTTTTCTCCTTAACAAAGAAGAGAGTCTGTATGTTGGGCATAACAATAGCCCCCCAAAAAACATCCACCTCCTATTCTCCCAAACCTGTGAACGTGTTGCCACGAACGGCAAGAGCGACTTCGCAGATGTGATTAAGTATTTTGAAATAGGGGGATTATCCTGGTGGGCCCAATGTAATTACAAGGTTCTTACAAGGAAAGGAAGAGGCAGAAGACAACAGAAGTGGGACCAGAGACAGGGATTTGAAGATGCTATGCTCCTGTGTTTGTAGATGAAGGAAGGGGCTAAAGCAGGGAATGCAGACAGCTCCTAGAAGCTGGAAAAGTCAAGGAAACCATCTCCCCTAGAGCCTCCAGAAGGAACTCAGGCCTACCAACACATTGATCTTCAGCTCAGTGAAACCCATTCCAGACTTCTTATCTCCAGAGCTGTAATATCACAGCTGTGTATCGCTTTAAGCCACTAGCTTTGTGATTTTTTACAGCAGCAATAGTCGAGTAATATTCCCTGACTGCCCTTCAGCTGCCAGAAGCCTCTCTCTTTGGGCCACTTGAGCCCTAGGGCAGCCTCAAGGAGCACTACTTTGAAGTCCATGATTGCCCTTTAAACAATGAGGATGTTCTCCGTCTTTCTAAATGTGTCCACAGGCTGTGCAAGGTGGCTCATGCACTTTGGGAGGTCGAGGTGGGTGGATTGCTTTGAGGTCAGGAGTTCGAGACCAACCTGACCAACATGATGAAACTCCATCTTTACAAAAAATACAAATTAGCTGGGCATGGTGGTGGGTGCCTATAATCCCAGCTACTCAGGATGCAGGCTGAGGTAAGAGAATCGCTTGAACCCAGGAGGCAGAGGTTGCAGTGAGCCAAGATCATGCCACTGCACTCCAGCCTGGGCAATAGAGCAAGACCCTGTCTCAAATAAATAAATAAATAAATAAATAAATAAATATCTCCACAGAAGCAGAGGCCACTTCCCACCCTACCATCATAGGGACCAGGGCTTTCCTCAAGGGAGGAAAGTACCACTTAAGGAAAGCCTGTATTTGATAATGAATTGTTTTTATTTAATACATTGATAAACACAGAAATGTTTTTACACTGTGTATCCTGAGTCTGGGCAGAGGTGGAACCTTCCTAGGGCAGCCTGTGGAGGTGCCAGGGAGCAAGCAGTTTTCTGCAGAGGAGCTGGGCACCCCCTCAGCACTATCTGTCTGTCAAGGCAGCTCTCACAGACTCGGCGTGCTCCTGGCATTCCCTGAGTCCCATCACCATTGAATGTTCCTGCCTGTCCAGTGGCCCTCTTTCCTGCTGGAGTGTGCGCCTTGTGGGCATACGTTCCAAGTCTGATTTGGTGCTGCGTCTCCAGGCTCAGCACAGTGCCTTGCTCACAGTGGGCGCTGGACACCTATATGGAATGAATGAAGCCACTACCAGGTACATTGCCTAGAAGGAAAGAACTATTCGAAACTAAAGCCCACAGGCAGCTTAGGAAAGTAGGTGCACCGGTTGGGTCCCTCACTCAGGTGCCTGGCTGTCAGCCTTCGCACAGGGGTTCTCAGTATTGGCAGTATGTTGGAATTGCCTGGAAAGCTTTAAAATATTGCTGTCTCAGAGATTCTCATTTAATTGGACCAGGGTATAGTTTGGGCTTGGGTTTTTTAAAGTTTCCCAAGTGAGTCTAATATTAAGCCAAAGTTGAAAAACATCGCTCTGCATCAACTTCCCTTGCACTGAGGAAAGTTTTTGTTGTCATTTGTTTTTATCACCTAGAACCTCAAACTCATCTGAACCTCTTGTTCTTAGATAATGAAAATAGATACCCTTTGCTATTTACTATTGCTATGCACTATTCTAAGCACTTTGTGAGTAATAACTCAATCCTCAAGCAGTTCCATGAGGTGGCTGCTATTATTCCTTTTTGTTTCTTTCAGACAGGGTCTCACTCTGTCACCCAGGGGGTGTGCAATGGCATGATCACAGCTCACTGCAGCCTCAACCTTTCTAGCTCAAGCAATCCTCCCACTTCAGCCTCCTAAGTAGCTGGGACTACAAGTGTGCACTATCATGTCTGGATAATATTTTTATGTTTTGAAGAGACGGAATTTCACCATGTTGCCCAGGCTGGTCTTAAACTCCTGGGCTCAAGCAATCCTCCTGCCTCGGCCTTCCAAAATGTTGGGATTACAGATGTGAGCCACCACACCTGGCCTATTCTTTCTTAATAGAGGGGAAATTGATAAGAAAGGTAACTTTGCTCATAGATGGTAAGCAGTAGAGTTGAGATTTGAACGTAGACAATCTGACTACAAAGACCCATGGTCTTAAATACCTGGTTCCACTGGGAAAGGTAGGAGGGATTTCAGGACTCTACCTCAGAGTAATGGCTACCCATTTGCCTGCCCTCCAGCTCAGCAAATTGTTCTCTGACTGGCCTTGTTACAGTAGGTAGCTAGTCAGGTATAAGCAGGGCAGGAGAGGAGTGTTGGGCGACCATCACGTGATGGTCAGGCGGTTGTTAACTGCTTCTCAAAAGTAATAATTGGTCACAGCCGGCACCAGGGGAAGGCAGGCTCCACATGAGAAGAAAACGCCTGAAATTGGATAGCAGATTCCCATCGCTTCTCGGCCTTTTGGCTAAGATCAAGTGTGGATAGCAGATTCCCAATAAGATCGCAGAAGTATGCCAGCGTATAAAACCCCAAGTCAAGAGGTCAGGCTGTGCACTTGGCTTTTTAAGTTGCTTGCATTGCCCTCTTCCAAGTTATACTTTCTTTGCTTTCCTTCCCTTCCTTTTCTTACTGTTCCAAGATTTTTTAATATATTTCCACTCCTGCTCTGAAACTTACCTCGATCTCTTCTTCTGTCTTATGCCCCTCAGTCGAATTCTTTCTTCTGAGGAGGCAAGAATTGAGGTTGCTGCAGATCTGTATTCACCGCCAGTAACTCGGAGCTCTTCCACCCCTCACAACCTTAGTCCCTGGTGTCTGTGCCACTGCCTTGGTCACCAGTCTAGGGAAAATATTATGACCATGAGCTTTAGATGACTATGGTTACAAACCCAGCTCCACCGCACCTGGCTGTGAGGGTCGGCTTTTTCATTTAAATGATAGCAATAATATTTTCCTTGCTAGAAAGATTCACTCTGGCTGAAGGTTAGGGAGAGGAAAATCATTTCAGAATTGAGCCTCAGTCAAATCTGCACGATCTCCCTCCTGTCAGGGTTCTAACTGAGGTCCGAGGGTAGTCGGTGGGCGAGTGGCGGGTGGCTGGAAAGACACTTGAGGAATCGTACACAGTTTTGACATGGCTTTACTCTCCCTGGGCTTAAGTGAGCCATATGTATAGTGTTAGCAGGGTAATTATACCTTTTACAGACAATAGTGGCTCAAGCCAAGCACGAGCTCACATGGGTGATCATCTAATGGGCTTCACATGGCGTGGTTACGTAACATGAGGGGTTGTGCGCCTGAACTCCAAACCTACTGAACCATGCAGCACCGGAAGGCAGCCTTGGCCTACTCCTGACTAAAGTGAAGCCATTTTCCTTACACCTCCCTTCGCCCTTCTGCCAGGAGTTAGCAAATTTGAGTGGGAGGGCTCACAGGTAAATGTGGCATCCAGGAGGGGAGGTCTGATATCCTTTCTGGTTCCTCTGCTCTCCTCTGGGTCCTCCCTGTCCTAAAGATGACCTTTGTCTTTGTTCACCGGACATTCATATCCTGTGAAGTTTGTGGTGCCTGTTATATCCTCAGTCTTGAAGCCCCCAGGCTCAACAGCCACTCTATTTGCCACAGACTGCTGGGTCTCCTTGGAGCTGTGCACCTCTCATCTGCTGTCTCCATACCATCCTGGAATGAGAGCACGGTCTGCAAGGCTACACTTGTGCCCACTCCCTCAGACAGTTTTCTTGTCATTTTGAACCTACCTATAGGAAGCCCATGAGGATCAGCTCTTTCACAGGTGTTGACCACTTTGCTATGTCCTCGGAAATTCTTCAAAACATAAAGCTATGCTTTGGTGAAAGAAAGGAAAGGAGGGAGGTGGGGAGAAAGAGAAGGACTGAGAAGAGGAATAAAGGAAGGAAATCCCTCCTCCCACTCTAGGATTTTCCTAAAAGTCCCCGTTTGTTTCTCACTCATACCCCACCATCCCCTGAAGATTTCCTTCATGAAATTGAGAGGATGTGAGGAAGGACTAAGAAACCCACCTTGGATTTCTTGCCTTTTACTTCCCCTCTGTCCTTCTCAACCACCACCTAACCCCATGGCACCCATTCTCACCCCCTATTAACTCACCTACCCCACCCCCATGTATTCTCTTTTTATAATAGGAGAGGAAGTCAAGAAACTCCTCTTCATCATAATCTTCCACTTTCTGAGTGTCATCTTCCTCCTCTGTCCCAGGAAAGAGAGGAAAACTATCAGGAGCATTTCCAAAATTAATACCCCAGTTGCAGAGGTTACTTTTGCATGATCCCACATGGATAGAATATGAATCAGCATGTGCAGGTTAAAGGGAGAAAAACATGTGGTTCAATAGAAGATGTAATTTGTAATAGATCTGGCCAGAGGGGAAATGGATTATATAGGTAGGTGGGTGACTATGAATGAGGCAGTCAGACCATGCCTAGTCAACTCCTGAGCAGACTGAGTGTAGATTCACCCATTGGATAGCTCAATCAAGGTCTCATAACTAAATCATATAGCCGATTTAGTTATAAGAGACCTTGGAGGACATTTATGCCAACCATTTATAACTAAATTGACTATGAGCAACAAGATTGTAGGGCACAGGCATTCAGCCCCAGCTGCGCAGTAGAACTCCAAGTCTTGAGCTCCACTCCAAGAGCTTCTAACTCAGTCTGGACATCATTTTCTTGTAAATTTTCAGATAATTCTGATATGTGGTCAAGGTTGAGAACCGGTGATCTAGGACAGGGCTTCCTAAATTTTAATGTTTTGAATCAGGTGTGTATCTTGTTAAATGCAGATTTTGATTCAGAAGGTTTGGAGTGGGCCCTGAGCTTTCCATTTACCCCAAGATCCCAGGTGATGCTGATGCTGTGATAAACCTCACTTTGAGTAAATAGGTTCTAGGGGAAGATAATCAGACAGCGTGTATGTTTTGAGGTCTAGCAACTTTCTAGCTATATGGGGGCATAAAAGGAAAGTGAGACATAATCCCATATTTATGCCTGGTACAACCTAGAGCAGGTAGGGTCAAGCCAAGAGTGCTTGGAACCAAGGATTGGTGACTGAGGAAAACAGAAAGAGGCAAGAGACCGGACAGGGGCAGCAATCGTAAGGCTGGTCTGATTCCTCCCAATAGGATGACAGTTCTCTGGCCAACAGTTCCTGAGAAACCAGAACACATACTTGTTGACATGTATCTATTTTTTTTTTGCTCCCTTTATTATTCCCAGCCACAGCTATGACACATTTTTGTCATATTCTCCTCTCAGCCTTTTTTGTCTACTCTTGTCTTCTCCACTCAATTTCCAGCAGATGGCCTTCTCTCCTCATCCAGAGAACATGCCCAGCAGCTGATAACACTCAGTTTTTTACATCATATAAACCTAGCTTCACCCACAGGCACCCTTCCTCAATGCCTTCTTCAGTGAAACACAAGGTCCTTTCTTCTGCCCAAGCCTCATCTCTGCCTTGTCCTCTGGGACTGTCTGTTAAAACATTGTTGACAACTCTAATTTATTACAACCAACATTTTCATCTTTCGTTTTGATTTTGTATGGTCTATATTAGGTTATTTTTCTAAGTAGTATTTAAATAGTAATAAATAATATTTGGTATTTAGTTCACATTTTTACTTTATTGTTACTTATAAGTAGTAAGGGTAAGGGACGTTTTATTTAAATTATGTGCATGCACGTGTATACTGAGTCATGCTGTAAAATGTATTTCTTACCACAGGTTGCTAAGAGTTTGCAAAATGTCTTGCTAAAGCCCAACTCCTTCATATCTTGCCCCATCTATTGTCCTTTATCTGTCCTCTATGTTCTTTTCTCTTAAGCATAAAAACACATTCAATTTTCCCTCACTTTGAAGAGAACAGCTTTCCTCAACCCTGCATTTTTTTCTATATGGCATCTACACTACTGTATTAGTTTCCCAAGGATGCCATAACAATGTGCCACAAACTGGGTGGCCTAAACAACAGAGATTTATTGTCATACAGTTCTGGAGGCTGGAAGTCCAAAATCCAGGTGTCAAAAGGGTGAGTTCTTTCTGTGGGTTTGAGGCAGAGCCTGTTCCAGCCCTCTCCCTTTGGCTTATAGATGGCCATCTTCACGTTCATGTGGTGTTCTCCCTGAACGCGCGTCGGTATCTCAATTTCCCTTTTTATAAGGATGCAAGTCATGTTGGATTAGAGCCTACCCTAATGACCTCATCTTAACTAATTATATCTGCAATGACCCCATTTCAAAATAAGATCACATTCTGAGGTGCTGGGTGTTAGGACTTCAACATATGACTTTTTGGGGGACACAATTCAACCCATAACAATGATCTTCTCTGAGTCAAGATTCTGGAAAGTGAAACCAATATCGACTGCCTATTCTCTTGCCCGAGATTCACCCTTCCAAGTCGTTGCAGTCTGCCTTTTACCCAACTTAAACTCCAATGGGAATGCTTTTAATCAAGTCACTTATGCTAATTGTCAAGTACCATAGATAACATTTGTATCCTTATTTACTTTATTAATATTGTGATTTAAAAGAGTTGATACTCTTTCCAGTGAAACTCTTGTTTGTTGTTTTTATTTCAAGTTCAGAGGTACATGTGCGGGTTTGTTATATAGGTAACTTGTGCCATGGGAGTTTGTTGTACAGATCATTTTGTCACCCAGGTATTAAGCCTAGTGCCCTCTAGTTATTTTTCCTGATACTCTGTCTCCTCCCACCCTCTAATAGGCCCCAGTGTGTATTGTTTCCCTCTATGTGTCCATGTGTTCTCATTTAGCTACCACTTATAAGTGATAATATGTGGTATTTGGTTTTCTGTCCCTGTGTTAGTTTGCTAAGGATAATGGCCTGCAGTTCCATCCATGTCCCTGCAAAGGACATGATCTTGTTCTTTTTTATGGCTGCATAGTTTCTCTTGGTGTATGTGTACCACATTTTCTTTACCAGTCTACCATTGATGGACATTTAGATTGATTCCATGTCTTTACTATTGTGAATAGTGCTGCAGTGAACATACATGTGTATGTGTCTTTATGATAGAACGATTTATATTCCTTTGGGTATATACCCAGTAATGGGATTGCTGGGTCAAATGGTATTTCTGTTTTCAGGTCTTTAAGGAATTGCCACACTGTTTTCCACAATGGCTGAATTAATTTACACTCCCATTAACAGTGTGTAAGCATTCCTTTTTCTCTGCAACCTTGCCTGCATCTATTTTTTTTTTTTTTGACTTTGTTGTTGTTATTTGTTTGAGACAGGGTCTCACTTAGTTGCCCAGGCCAGAGTGCAGTGGCCCCATCTCGGCTCACTGAAACTTCTGCCTCCCAGGCTCAAGCAATCCTCCCACCTCAGCCTCTTGAGTAGCTGGGACTACAGGCGCACACCACCAAACCTGACTAAATTTATTTATTTTTTTGTATTTTTGGTAGAGACAGGGTTTCACTATGTTACCCAGGCTGATCTCAAACTCCTGAGCTCAAGAGATCTGCCTGCCTCAGGCCCCCAAAGTGCTGGGATTATAGGCATGAGCCACTGCGCCCAGCCTATTATTTTCTGACTTTTTATTAATAGCCATTCTGACTGGTGTGAGATGGTATCTCATCATGATTTTGATTTGCATTTATCTAATTATCAGTGATATTGAGCTTTTTTCATATGCTCATTGGCCCCATGTACATCTTCTTTTGAAAAGTGTCTGTTCATGTCCTTGGCCCACCTTAATGGGGTTGTTTTTTTCTTGTAAATTTGTTTAAGTTCCTTATAATGCTGGATATTAGACCTCTGTCAGATGCATTGTTCACAAAATTTTTCTCCCATTCTGTGGGTTGTCTGTTTACTCTGTTGAGAGTTTCTTTTGCTGTGCAGAAGCCCTTTGGTTTAATTAGATCAATTTTTGCTTTTGTTGTGATTGCTTTTGTCATTTTTGTCATGAAATCTTTGCCAAGTCCTATGTCTAGAATGGTATTGTCTAGGTTGACTTCCAAGGTTTTTATAGTTTTGGGTTTTGCATTTAAGAGTTTAATCCATCTTGGGTTGATTTTTGTATATGATGTAAGGAAGGGGTCCAGTTTCTGTTCATCTTCTGCACATGGCTAGCCAGTTATCCCAGCACCATTTATTGAATAGGGAGTCCTTTGCCCATTGCTTGTTTTTGTCAGCTTTGTCAAATATCAGATAGTTATAGGTGTGTGACCTTATTTCTTGGCTCTCTCTTCTATTCCATTGGTCTTTGTGTCTGTTTTTGTACCACTACCATGATGTTTTGGTTACAATAGCCCTATAGTATAGTTCGAAGTCAGGTAGTGTGATGCCTCTGGGCTTTGTTCTTTTTGCTTAGGATTGCCTTGGCTGTTAGGGTTCTTTTTTGGTTCTGTATGAATTTTAAGATAGTTTTTTTTTTTTTCTAATAATAGTTCTGTGAAGAATGTCATTGGTAGTTTAATAAGAATAGCATTGAATCTATTAATTGCTTTAGGCAGTAGCCATTTTAACAATATTAATTATTCCTATCCAAGAACATGGAATGTTTTTCCATTTGTTTGTGTCATCTCTAATTTCTTTGAGCATTGTTTTGTAGTCTTCCTTGTAGAGATCTTTTACCTCCCTGGTTAGCTGTATTCCTAGGTATTTTATTCTTTTTGCAGCAATTGTGAATGGGATTGCACTCCTGATTTGGCTCTCGGGCTTGACTGTTGGTGTATAGGAATGCTAGTGATTTTTGTACATTGATTTTTTTACCTTGAGACTTTGCTGAAGTTGAAACTGTCTTATTTGGCATTGATGACCCAAACGTCCCTGGTGTCTACCTTGGCCTTCCTCTCTTTTCACCATTGCTTTTTGTAGAATCTCACCTCTGGTCAGGGCTTCCGTTGCCACCCATAAACTGATGACTCTCAAATTTGTCTCTAGTTCAGAATTGCTCCAGAGATACTCATCATCTTAAAGATGACTGACAGTGATAGGCATAAGCATAACTTAGGTAGTATAATCTTGAACAACACAAAATAATAAATCATGAGGACTGAACTCGTTTGATAAAGTTAAATGGTTTTCTGGCCTTGTCACCTAACAAGGATGTAGATAACACTGATTTTTCAAAATAGTCATTAACTTTCCACTGAAATTGATTGCTTAAATTCTGTATCTTGTTTTGGCTTCTGTGGGTATAAATGACAACTATAAGCATTCTCATTTCAAAAATCCTTCATCAAACAACGAGCCAGAAATGTAGTCACCTCTTCACCTGATGTGAGAATAGATGGAGGAAAATTCTGAAGGAATAGAATCAGCTGGAACAATTACATGTCTTCGACGCAAAATGCCAGACTCCTGCCCTAAGCATAACCCTCTTAGACAGCTACCATGCCACTGTAGGATGGTAAGGCCAATTACCTGTTCCCCATCACCCAGCACATATTTTGGAATTACAGTCTTGTGGGGGCTTCTTACATTCAACAAATAAATATTCAACAGAACTTGGTTATAAAGATACTGTCTATAAGCAATATCCTTGAATTCATCAAGCAGTTGTCTGGATGATCCTTAAAGTAAGTCACTCTCTCAGATAGAGACACACTCTGTGATAGTAGCATTGTCTGTTTGTTTCTTAGTTTGTTTTCGTTTTTTAGATTTTTAATGCTCATCTTGGTTGTCATTTGTCTTGATTATGTATACATTTACATATATATATTGTTCTATCCATTTATAATTTAATTTTGTCTTGAATATTTTATTTTTTGTCTTAATTATGTATGTATATATACATATAATATCCATTTATAATTTAATATTACTAGTGCTGATGCTTGATTTGCAGCCAGGATAATGACTAAATGTCATTAATACACTGTTTATCCCATGAAGCATATTTACAAACCTAGGTCACGTGAGAGTACTAACCTAAACCTCAGCCTCCTCTGAGCTCTCCCTCACCATTTAGTGTGTTACTATTGAACTGCCCTTTATGGGTTTAATATGTTAATCAATATACTTTTTCTTATATAATTTATAAGAATTAGTTTGGGAGAGGCTTTTTCAGATAATTTTTAATATAGATATCTAGTGATTTTTCTTGTTCATTAGGTTTGTGAATCTACAGATATAAGGTTATGATATTTCAGAAGTAATTTTCAAACCCTGCTGTGTTCTTAATAAGTCCCTTACATTTTCTCAGCATCACAAGTCATAGATTTTAAAGTAGTGTGTTATGCTCAATGCATTTTCTTCCTCTCACTGTTAGCATTTGAAATAGTCAGATTCCCATGACAGCTGAACCCCACAGGGTCCCCACTGGCTGCTCATGACTTACTAGAAGACTAAAAACCCAGCTGAGATTGGTTGCAGGGTTTCAAGCTTCAGCTAAGGCCCCTCACCATAATCCAAGAACATTTTCAGTGGGAAAGAAGACATAGGCCTGGGTTAAACCTGTCAGTACTGCTTGCCTCTTCTCCATACATGAAATTCCTTATGGTACTCCCTCTCTGAACTAATCAAGGGCAAGGCTTCAAATGAGAAGCAGACCAGCTGCTTATGACAAACATCTTGGGGCCCCTTAGATTAATGTATAATGCAAATATGCTGACTATGCATTTGGCAAAGGTAGACGATGAATTTATGTCCATGGTGTTTACGCTGCCACTAACTAGGATTCTAAAGTTTCTCTCAAGTATTCAACAGCTCGTATCTGTAATCCCAGCTGGAAGGCTGAGGTAAGAGGATCACTTGAGGCCAGGAGTCTGAGACCAGCCTGTGCAGACAAAGTGAGTCCCAGTCTCTACAAAAAAAAAAAAAAAAAAAAAAATATATATATATATATATATATATGATTCAACTTAGAATGTCTGCTGTTTCTAAGGAACACAGTATTGACAATACACTGATTAACCTGGCCTTACCAAAACCGTACTTGTGATATAATGGGGTAAAGTAGGGTTTGGTTTCGAATCCTGGCTCCACATCTTACTTAGCTAAGCCTTAGACCCTACCAGACTTCAGTTTCCTCATTCATTAAAAGGAAGCATAGTATATCCTTTGCAGGGCAGTTGAAAATGTAGCAGAATTTTTCAAAGTGAAAAATTTAAATTTAGGGTGTCCTTTACCCCTCTTTTTGCCTTTGTTTTACATTAAAAACAATTTATTAGACAGATGGATCACGAGGTCAGGAGATTGAGACCATCCTGGCTAACATGGTGAAACCCCATCTCTACTAAAAATAAAATAATAATAATAATAATAATAATAATAATAATAATAATAATAATTTTTTTAAAAAGCTGGTCATGGTGGCACGTGCCTGTAGTCCCAGCTACTCGGGAGGCTGAGGCAGGAAAATCACTTGAACCCGGGAGGCAAAGGTTGCAGTGAGCCGAGATTGCACCACTGTACTCTAGCCTGGGTGATAGAGCAGAATTCTGTCTCAAAAAAGAAAATTATTATTATTTTTTCCTTTACTGCTAAGCCAGTGATACTGACTCATGGAAGAGGTTACATAGGATCTAGAGCACAGAATCACTGCTACGTTTGACGGGTTTGTTTTTGAGGTATAAAAAAATCCATGTAATGGAATGCATAAATTGCATAAATCTGAAGTGTATAGCTCAACTGAATTTTCATATACATCAGTGTAACCACCACTCAGATCAAGATATACAATATTTTCATCACTCCAAAGAGCTCTATCATATCCCCTTTCAGTTAGCTATGCCACCACTACCACCACACTTTGAGGTAACCACTATTAGGATAACCATGGATTGATTAGTTTCTCCTGTTTCTGGCCTACTTCGCTCAACATAATGTCTGTGAGATTTATACATGTTGTTGTATTGGTTTTCATTATAAGAACACACAATTTTTATTCTATTGATCAATATTTGCTTGTTTCCAGTTTGTGCCACTGTGAAACATTCTTGTATACATCTTTTGGTAGGCAAAACCACTCATAACTTTTAAGCATAACCCAGGACTGAAATTGCTGGATCAGGAGGTAGGCATAAGTTGATCTTTCAAGGAAACTGCCAGTTTCCTAAAATAGCTTACCACATTCCCATCAGCAATGTATAGGACTTGCAATTGCTGCACTCAACGTGGCATTTTAATTTTTGCTATTCTGGAGAGTGTGTAGTGTTATCTCATTGTGGTTTTGATTTGCCTTTTCTTGATGAATAATAATGTTGGGCATCTTTTCATATGTTAATTATCCATTCAGAAATTCTTTTGTATGATGTGTCTCTTAAAGTTCTTGGCCATTTTAAAAATTGGGCTGACTTTTTGTTATTAATTATAGGCATTAAGTATTCTGGATAGCAGGTCTTCATCAGATATATGTAATGCAAAATTATCTCCCATTCTATGGCTTGCTTTTTCACTCTCTTAATATCTTGGATAAATAGTACTTCCTAAGTTTAACTTTGTCCAATTTATCACTCCTTTCCTTTATAGTTAGTACTTGTGGAAAGAAAATTTTATCTACATCAAGATTATAAAGATACTTTCTCTCATTTCTTCCCCTAGAATCTTTACCTCTTTGTTTAGCTCTAAAATAATCTAGAATTATTTTTTTGTGTGTGGTATGAGAGAGGTGTCAAGATTTGCTCGAGTTCTTTATTGAAAGATAATTCTTTCCCCATTAAATGGCTTTAGTGCCTATGTAATCAATCCAGTGGTTGTAAATGTGTAGACTTATTACTGGACACTATTTCATTCCGTTAATCTATATGTTTACTCTTACATTAGTACTACACCATCTGGATTACTATAGCTTTATAATAAGCTCTGAAATTAGGCAGTGTCAGTCTTCCAATTTAGTTTTCCTTTTTCAAAATTGTTTTGTCAATTTTAGTTCCTTTCCTTTCCACACAAATTATCAAATCAGCTTGTCGATTTCCACAAAAAACCTACTGGGATTCTGAGTGGGACGGCATTGACAAGATAAATCAGTTTGGTAATAGTTAACATAACAATAGTGAGTCTTCCAATCCATGAACATTCATTTAAGTATTTAAAAATATCTGTCAGAAATATTTTGTAATTTTTTTTACAGTGTAAAGGTATTGCATATCTTTAAGTACCTCTATTTATTTTTATGATCCAATAAATAAATACTTTTAATTTCCAACGGTTTGTTGCTACTATACGGAAACACAATATTGGTTCTTATATTTTGTTTGTATATTCTTTTGGATTTTCTACATACACAAAGATAACTTTACTCCTCATTTCTAATATTTCTGCCTTTCATTTATTTTTCTTGCCTTATTGTGAAATGTCGGTATTACTTTTTCCTTAAGCGTTTAGTAGAATATGCTAGTGAAGCTGTCTAATCTTGGAATGTACTTTGTTGGAGGACCTATATATGAAATTGATTTGATCAACAGATATTGGAGTGGTTGTATTTTTTTCTTATTTATTCTTGTGCCAGTTTTGGAAAGTGATTTTTAAAGAGTTTCTTCGTTCATTTAAGTTGCCAAATTTCTTGGCATTTTTAATGATATGCTCTTCTTATATTTTTGAGGTATGTGGAGTCTATAGTATTGTCCCATTTTCATTTCTAATATTACTGATTTGTATTTCTTCTCTTTTTATTACTTTGCTAGACATTTATCAATTTTCTTAATCTTTTCAAAGACTCCCTTTGTCTTCTGTTGATTTTTCTCTATTTCCCATTTGTTTTCTATTTTATTTATTTCTACTTTTTATTTTGTCATTCTACTTATTTGGCTTAAATCACTGTTCTTTGCCAGCTTCTTGAGATGAAAGTTTAGATCACTGATTTAAAATCTTCTTTTTAATTGTATATATTTAAAGATCTCAATTTTTCTCTAAGCAGTACTTTAGCCAAATCTCTTGAATTTTATGTTGTATTTTAATTAAAGTTTAAAGTATTTTCTAATTTCCATTGTGATTTCTTTTTTTGACCTATAGATTACTTAGAAGGTTTTGATTAAGAAATTGGGGGTTGCTAGTTATCTATTATTGCTTCCTAGTTTAATCCTGCAGCAGGTAGAGAATATACATCATACAATACTTTAGAATTTGTGAGACTTACTGTGTTCTATTTTGGTCAATATTCCCAGTGCACTTGAAAAGAGTGTGCATTCTGCAACTGTTGAATATAATGTTCTATAAACTTTAGTTAGGTTAGGTTTTGTGTTGTTTAAATCTTCTGTACATTTACTGATTTGTGTGAGTGTGTGTGTGTATGTGTGTGTGTGCGCGCTTGTTTTATGAGTTGCTGAGAGGATACTACAAACTCAAACAATTATTGTAGATTTAGAATTACCTTCCTTATTCATTATGAAATGTCCCTTTTTCATTGCTTGGCTTAAAGCAAGTCTACTTTGATATTAGTAAAGCCAGCCTATCTTTTTATTTGGTTAGTGTTTCCATGATGTATCTTTCCAACATTTCACTTTCTGTTTATCTGTGCATTTATATTTAAATGGTGTTCCTTGGAATCAGCGTATCATATTTGCTCTTTAAAAATCTAGTTGTATGAGATAAAATTTACATACAATTCATCTGTTTTTATGCACAGTTCTTTGAATTTTGATAAATGCAGTCACTTATTTCCACCACAATCAAGACACAGAACATCTCCATCCCCACAAAAAAGTTCCCTAGTGACTCTGCCATCCAATCTTCCATCCCTAGGACTTGGCAACAACTGATCTGTGTTCTATCCCTATAGCTTTGCCTTTTCCAAAGTGTCAGAAAATGGAATAATACAGCACGAATCTGACTTTCTTACACTTAGCATAATGCATTTTAGTTTTATCCATGTATTGGTAGTTTGTTCTTTTTTTGCTTAGTAATATTCTATTGTATGAATGTACCAGTTTCTGTTTACCGGCTGATGGGTCATTTCCAGATTTTTGCTATTACAGTTAAAAAACACTATAAACATTCAAGTGCATTTTTTGTTTTGTTTTGTTTTGATCTCTCTTAAATAAACCTTAAAGTAGAACTGCTGAGTTGTATGGTAAGTTGTATGTTCAACTTTTTAAGAAACTGGTCAACTCTTTTCTAAAATGGCTGCACCGTTTGGCATCCCTGCTGACATCAACATCCCTGCTGACAGCAACATCCCTGCTGACAGCAACATGGTTGCTCTGCATCCTTGTCAGAACGTGATAGTGTCAGTTTGCTGTTTTTGCTTTCTTTAGCCATCCTAATAGGTGTGCAATGGTATCTCACTGTGGTTTTAATTTGCATTTTCATATTGATTAACGATGTTGAGTATTTTTCATGTGTTTATCTGCCATCTTTGTATCTTCTTTGATAAGGTATCCTTAGAAATATTTTCTCAAAAATGTAATGGGTTATTATTATTGAATTGTGTGAGTTCTTTACATATTCTGGATACCAGACCTATGTATTTTGTCAACATGTTCTTCCAGTCTGTGGCTTGACTTTTAACAGTATCTTTTGAAGAAGAAAAAAATCTAATTTTGATGAAGAACAACTTATCAGTTTTTTATATGGTTTGTGCTTTTTGTGCCTGATAAGGAATTGGTTCCTTTGACTTAAATTATGAAATTTATGAGCATAGAATTGTCTATGATCTTCCCTTTTATCCTTTTAATGTCTGTGGGGTCAGTGGTTGTGCCCTTTCTATCATTCCTAATATCGGTAATTAGTGTCTTTTTTCTTGGTTAGCCTGACTAGAGATTTATCAATTTTATTGATCTTTTTGAATAACCAGCTTTTGGTTTTATTGATTTTCTCTGTTTGTTTTAATTTCATTAATTTCTACTTGAATATTATTTCCTTCCTCCTACTTGTTTTAAATTTAATTTGCTCTTCTTTCTCTGGTTTCTTAAGGGAGAAACTTGAGTTTAGACTTTTCTCTTTTCTTAATATTTGCATTTAATATTATAAATTTCCCATTAAGCATTGGTTTAGCAGCTTCTCACAAACTTTAATTATGTTCCATTCTCACTTTCATTTAGTTCAAAGTACTTTTAAATTTTTCTTGAGGCAATCTCTTTGGCCCATGGGCTATTTAGAAGCATATTGTCTAATTTCCAAATATTTGGTAGTTACCAAATCTACCAAACATTTTTTAGCTAAATTCTTACCAGCCTATATAACACCCAGTGCTGCCCCAGGTAAGTAAATGCTCATATCCTATCTTTCTTTGATTTCCAGTCATCCATCTTGCCTTAGATTTCTAGCTATTTGGTTTTTATTGTATTAATTATTAGATAGGCCTGTTAGTCTCACTCTGTTCAGCCTCCTGAATGTCATTGACCACAATGGACATGAAGAAAGAGAATCAGTGCAAATCAATCCAAAATCTGGAGCCATAACTTGAAGCACATACTCTGCTGAGTGTGATCTATGATGAATTCATCATGATTATGGCAAAATCTCACAAAATATAGATATTTTCAGGAAAAAAATGTTAAGAACTAATAACCAAATATTCTCTACTTACATCTACCTGGAGGGAACCTTTATACTTAATGGATAAACTCAGCATATTTTTTATACTTCAGAAATGATAAAGTCAATGCTTGGTAATAAGAATCACTTTAAAACAATAAGCTTTTGGAATTTAATTATCACATTTAATCTGTAAGTGAAGTATTATGAAGTAATTTTGTCTGGGCTGGCCATGTATATATTGATATAACTAAATCTGTGACCCACCCGCTTCTCTCCTGCCATTTTCCTTTATCTTAATATTGCAAGGGCCATTTGAAATTTCATTTATTATTTATTTATTTGGGTGACAGAGTTTCACAGAGTTTCACTCTGTCACCCAAGTTGGAGTGCAGTAGTGCAATCTTAGCTCACTGCAACCTCTGCGGTTCAAGTGATTCTCCTGCCTCAGACTCCCAAGTAGCTAGGATTACAGGTGCACGCCACCACACCCAGCTCATTTTTTTGTATTTTTAGTAGAGATGGGGTTTTGCCAGGTTCACCAGGCTGGTCTCGAACTCCTGACCTCAGGTGATTTGCGCCCCCTCGGCCTCCCAAAGTGCTGGGATTACAGGTGTGAGCCACTGCGCCCGGCTCTCATTTGAAATTTTAGTAATACAAGTTAGTAACTTGGTTTTTGAAATTTTAGTATTTAAAAAAAACTTCAATTGTATCATAAATCCTACTTCTTCATAGAAAAGACTAACAAAGAGTCCTTACAGTTTAGAAGTGACTCCCCAGGGATGGAGGTACACTTTCTAGAGGAGCTGAGTGCACTTGTGCAGGAGCTCAGCTTTTTCCAGTGAATAGGTGGAGTTTTGTAACCCAGAGGAGCCATCCACACACACACACACACACACACACAGACAGATCTCCCTTATATAGTTCCATTTAGGTACTGACAACCCTCAAGTTTATATCTTGAACTCGACTTATCTAACTGCCTCCTTGAGTATCTCCATTTAGATACCGTGTTAGCGCATTCATGGTGCTATAACAAAATACCTTAGACTGGATAATTTATAAATAATAAAAATTTATTTCTCACAGTTCTGGAGGCTTGGAAGTCCAAGATCAGGGCACCAGCAGATCTAATGCCTGGTGAGGGCTGCTCTCTGCTTCCAAGATGACGCCTTGCTGTGTCCACTGCAGGGGAGGAACACTATTTCCTCACATGGCAGAAGGTCAGAAGGGCAAAGCAGCAAAAGGGATGAATGTTGTGTCCTTACATGGCACAGGAAATGGAAGGGCAAAAAGGAGTGAAGAGCTCCCTCACACTTCTTTTACAAGGTCACTAATCCACTCATGAGGGCAGAGCCTTCATGACCTAATCACCCCCGAAAGGCCCCACCTTCATGTAATACTATTATATTGGTGATTAAGTTTCAACATATGAATTTTTGAAGGACACATTCAAACCATAGCAGATACCTAATAGATATCTCCAACTTGCTCTGTCCATACCCAAAGCCCTGATTCTATCCCTCGTACCCCAGTCTTCATCTCACCTAGGGTCCACCCCACCCTTCCAGATGATCAGGTTAAAAACCCCAAAGTCATCCTTGACTTTCTTTTTTCACAACTGATATTCAATTAATTAGCAGGTCCTATATAAGTTTCTTTCAAATTATATCCAGAATCTGACAACTTCTCACCACCTGCACTGCTAATACCCTTATCTGTGCCATTATTTCTCACCTGCATTATTTTAATAGCCTTCTAGCTGATCTTCCTGCTTTCTCCTTTGACTCCCTATAGCCTATTCTCAATATAGCATTCAGTAATCCTTTTCAAAATCTAAGCCAGATGATTTGACCTCCTCTGCTTAAATATCTCCAGTGCTTCTCAACTCACACAGAATAAGAACCAAAGTCTTTCAATGACCTGCCACACACGACCTGGCCCCCCATCACTTCTGATCCCATCTACTACCACAATTACCCTTGTTTCCTGTGTTCTGATCACACTGGCCTTCTTGCAGTCAGAATTCCTGTGTTTTGGAAGCAGATAGGCAAGATACTTGGGGGAAGGATAGGCATGGACAACCAGCAGTCTCTGCTGTACCGATTCAAATTTTGAGATCTGCATCCCATAGTATTATTTTCAGCCTTCTATGTTCTGTGTGGTGATTTAAAGCATGTCTCCAAGTTCTTTAACATCAGGTGGGTCTAATTCTCTTCCTTTTAAATATAGGCAGGACTTTATCACCCCCTCAACAAACAGAATGGTGCAAAGTGATGCTGTGTGACTTCTGAGGCTAGGTTAGAAAAGGCCATGCAGCATCTGCTGTTTCTCTTGGGATGCTGGCCTCAGAACCTAGTCACCATGACATGAGGAAGTGGAGAGAGCACATAGAAAGCCCATGTGATCTAACATTCTCCATAGAACTAAGACTCTAAAAGGATTTGATTTTTCCTTCCTGAGCTAGATACTAAATAAGATTTAGCCATGTCTCCTACTGCCACTTCACATGCTGAAGAGAATCAGGGTTATATGAATAGTGGAGAACTGTTATTTGAAAAAAAAAAAAAATACAACTTGTAGTTCTTGAAGAACAATGGTGATGATCACTTTCTATATATTTTCCTAAACTCACTTCAACATGGTTTCTCCCTCACCAAGTGATGGATACTATTTTAAGGACTAAGACCTCTAAATCACCAAATAACCATCTCTATCCTCATGATGCCTACATTTATACTTGCAGCAACTCTTATCTCCAATCTAGATCCAACTACCTGTTTCACATTTCCACTTGGATTTCTCACAAGCACTTTAATGGCAATTGAACTCATAATCTTCTCCACCCCTACAGACCTAGGCCTCCCTCAAGATTTTCTATTTCAGAGAATGACTCTACCAATGCTGATAGTACCTATAATCCAGGCCAGAAATCTCTCATTCTGTATAAGTCATGTATCCCATTCACCTAACAAAATGCCTGGCACATAACTAGTATTTAGAATCTGTTGAATTAAACACTTTTAGGGAAACTGCCATTAAATCGAACCCTCAACTCCTTGAAAGAAAAATGAAATGGATTACGGTTTATCTAACACCCAAGCAAATCTCCAATGCCTCTAAAACCCAGGCTCTTTCCATCATGCCAAAGCTACGACTATTTACTTGAACAGTTGAATGCTTTCTAAAATTCCCATCATTACTGTGCATCAACATGCAGTTATGAATGAATTGATTATAATTTCCTCTGCTCTACCAAATTTCTACTTCTCATACTGTGTCTCATGAATGTGTGCCACTGCTGGAAAATGAACATTAACTGTGTATTCAGGGCATTTAATGACAAACTTGAGTGAAATGTTATCTTTATAGGAAAGATTTTGTTGAGCTCTACTAAGCATTTTTGAAAGCAAAGTGTGTCAGCAGAGTGAAATTATATGCAAAATTATCTAAACTATTCACATGATAGGCAGTCATACTTTGTAGTAGATGAAGCTTTCTAAATGTAGGAGATGAAGCTGAATAATATCAACCTCTGGTCAAATGAACTCCAAGCCTCTGCCTATGGCTGAAGGCATAAAATGCAAACAATTATGGTACACAATAGTGTGAGACTTCAGGCAGCAATGGAGGACACTATTACAGCTCTGATTACACATGAGACAGTTTCTGAATTTCATCTGCTATGTTTGATACTTACTGAGTACTTAATGTGATAGGAGATGTGTTATTCCTGGACTTAGCCCCTGACTTTTCTTTGGAATGTACAAGCACAGTGATGCATACTTTGGAGAGACTGAGTAGGCTTTTTACAGTCTGAGTTTTTCATGCTCCAGACCATCTTAATTACATTAATCAATTGTTGGTTAAGTACATCCATTGGAGGTATACCACTAATTGTTCAGCCAGTACACCTCGAGGGCAAAAAATGTTAAGTCCTCAGTCACCTGCTCTCTTACTTGATTATTCTCAGCTATACCTTTGACCTATCCCACAGGATATTGAAAAGTAATGAAATCTGTGTACAGATTAGAACCCAGTAGATAACACTTCAGTTCTAAAAATTAAAATTCAAGGTATTGTGTCCATTTGAGTAACTCCAAAATTTACACAAGAAATATTTTTCTAGGTATGAGGTAAGATTACAGTAAAAAGGGGATGTGCCTCTTTCTAGTAAGAATGTCACATTCCCTCGTTTACCTCCTTTCTAGGCCACAAATACACATTTCAGGATAATAATAGCTTTATTGAACAATTACTCTGTGCCAGGTACCTTACTTAGATCAGGGTTTCTCAACCTCTGCACAAGTGACATTTGAGGGTCAGATTATTCTGTTATGGGATGTGGTCCCCCTTTATCCACAGGAGCAGTAAGTTCCAAGACCTCCAGTGGATGGCTAAAACCTCTAACAGTACTGAACCTGATTACCATAATTTGAACACATTTTGCTTCACATCTGCCTTTTCCATCTTGACTAAGCACTTATCATGCACTGTGGCCACAACTCTTGCAGTTTGAGATGCGACAGCAAAACTAGCATGATTTTGTTTTCTTCTTTACAATTTCACAGATCGGAGATTCATTCTTACCACATTCTTAGCAACTTCAGCATATGATGTTTTTCTTTCCTTATTGAGAACTTACACCTTTTCACTTAAAGGAAGCACTTTACAGCTTCTCTTTGACATATCCAAATTGTCAGCATTAGTACTCTTGCACTTTGGGGCCACAAGTAAAATAAGAGTTACTTGAATGCAAGCACTGAGGTACTGCAAGAGTCAATCTGATAACCTAGACAACTACTAAGCAACTCACTGGCGGGTGGTATAGACAGCATGGACAGGCTGGGCAAAGGGATGATTCACATCCTAGGCAGGACAGCATGAGAGTTCGTCACACTACTCAGAAAAGCATGCAGTTTACAACTTATGAGCTGTTTATTTCTGGTATTTTCCATTTAATATTTTCAGATCATAGTCTGAGGATGACAGAGGGTAACTAAACTCAAGGAAAGCAAAACCATGGATAAGCAGGGCCTACTGTATTTAGCAGCATCCCTGGCCTTTACCCTTCCCCACCCTACACCTAATTGTGACAACCAAAAATGTCTCCAGAAATTACTAAATGTTTGCTGTGGGCAAAATTTCCCTAGTTGAAAACTACTGCCTTAGATATATTAATTTATTTAATCCTGTAAAAATGCTATGAGGTAAATTCTACTTTCCATTGTACAGGTGAGAACAGTCACATAGATAGGTTAAATAACTTGCTGAAGGCCAGACAGCCACTAGCAATACAGCTGGTATTTGATCCAAGGATTCCAGAGCCTGGAGTCTCAACTGCTATCTTGGTATCAAGACTTTGACCACTTTATGACTAATGAAATGAGGCTTGGTAGATCAGAATCCCTTCCAGAGTTGTTGAAAGGAATTGCTGCATTAATGAAAGCTTGAAATGGGCTTGAAAATGACTTGACAGAAGATCGAGACCATCCTGGCTAACACAGTGAAACCCCGTCTCTACTAAAAATACAAAAAATTAGCCGGGCGAGGTGGTGGGAGCCTGTAGTCCCAGCTACTCGGGAGGCTGAGGCTGAATGGCGTGAACCCGGGAGGCGGAGCTTGCAGTGAGCCGAGATTGTGCCACTGCACTCCAGCCTGGGTGACAGAGCAAGATCCCGTCTCAAAAAAAAAAAAAAAAAAAAAAAAAGCCGAGCTCGGTGGCTCACGCCTGTAATCCCAGCACTTTGGGAGGCTGAGGCGGGCGGATCACGAGGTCAGGAGATCGAGACCATACTGGCGAACATGGTGAAACCCCGTCTCTACTAAAAATACAAAAAAAAAAAAAATTAGCCAGGTGCGGTGGCGGGCGCCGGTAGTCCCAGCTTCTAGGGAGGCTGAGGCAGGAGAATGGCGTGAACCCGGGAGGCGGAGCTTGCAGTGAGCGGAGATCGTGCCACCGCACTCCAGCCTGGGCCACAGCGCGAGACTCCCTCTCAAAAAAAAAAAAAAAAAAGAAAATGACTTGACAGTAAGAAGGAAGAGGGAGTAACATCTCCACCTATGTATACCTGGCTCACGGTAATTGAAAGAAGACATTTGTAAAATGGAGGCCCACCTATGTATAATCTAAAAACCTACAGCTTAGTAACTTTCTTCTGCTACCACCTAAATTACTTTTAGACCTAGGTAGAGTAGATGCTGAGTATAATTTAAGTGCCTCCTCTCAACAGAAATTTCAGGCCCACTGGCCAGCATAATTCTCATTATTGGATTCCCTCCTGTAATTGGAGATTCATATCTTCCAATTAGAGAATTCCACTTGCAGATGACCCTTGTTAAAATGCCAGCATCCATATTTAGCTCTGTTAGTATTCATTTAAATAAATTAATCAAATTAGCTAGTGAGTCATTTAGCAAGCCATTAGAAAGTAAATTACAAAACAGGAAAGTTCTGATGACCCAGTCAGGGGCAGGGAAAATCTGGTTACACATGTTATGCAGGGAAACCACATCTGGGGCTGGTAACAAGCTGGGGCAGTACAGGAGAGGAAATGCACTGGGCAGGAGAGAGGTGACCAGCTGTATGAGGATGCATGCATAGTCACTTATAGGAAACTTCACCTCCTTTCCATCCTTCTTCCCAGTTTCCTATTTGATAACTTCTCCCCTCCTCTGATATCCCAGAGTTCTTCCCTCAAAATACAGACTGGTTCCACCTATCCCTGACAGGCTGAACAGCAGACATGCATCTGCAAAACAAAATATGAGGGGCTGAAAGCTATCCTAGGCAGTGTTGCTCCTTCTTCAATCAGCTACCCAAATTGTTTTCTACACCTTGATGACATGGATTTCTGCATGCAGGAAACTAAGCCAGAATCCACACTACACATGGCTTTTCCCTGATCCTGGCATCTCCAAACATCTTGTGAAACACAAACTTCATTTTCTGTGGGACAAGAGACTTACAGTGAGGATGCTCTATCACTTGTGGATGTCAATCTTCGGGCAAGAAAGTCTGTCTTATTTATGTAGGGAGGCGAAAGGAATTCCATTCCTTTTCTCCCTAACTCATTCTCTCTAAATAGTAGATAACTACTTGCTTTCTTTGAACCAGATAGTTACACTAAAAGTGCCTATTGTGAGAATTTTTCTTCAAAAAAATGAAATAAAATGCCACTGAAATTTACACTAGGCTTTATAATTAAGAACTTTGAGTCTGCTTAAAATAATTTTCAAGTATTCAAATGGTAAAAGAAAACTTCAAAAATATGGACAAGAAAATCAAAACCAAAGTTCACAAGTGATATAACAGGAAAAAAATGTATTGTGGAACTCTTAAAGGTCAGTGATTTTAAAAAAGAGAAAGAAAGAAAATAAAATCATGATACTGATTTTAAAAAAACAAAAACAAAAACAAAACAAACAAACAAAAAAACTGGGTTGGGTAGCTAATTTTAAGAAAGTGACCAGATAAACCTTATACGAGCATACCACAGTTATCAAGTAGGCTGAAAGGGGGAAAGTTGGTCTGTTTCTGATCAAAGTACCTTGCCTTTTGAGAAAAGCAAGTGAAAAGATAAGCACATACAAGCTTGGATTTTAAAAAGCTTGTATTTATTATATTTTGCAACTATGATCCTTTTAAAACAGTGGCCTTAGGAAAATCTGCTTTGGCAAGCGACTGCAGAGGCTCCTGTGGAGAGGAAGTGAAAAGAATGGGCATATAAACAAGGGCTGCTGGCACGTTCAAAGCGCAGGGGATAGTTCACAGAGCAAAATGTAGTCCTAAGTAAATGGGTTTCAGGCAATTTCAGTGTTAAGATAACATCATTAAGAGTAGAACAGATTGTGCTCAAACCCTGCTGTTTATAATTAACACGTTGCTTCCAAATACTCCAGGGTCCCTGGTAAATAGTCTTCTGCTCACATCCACCCAGACCAATCAGAATATTTTCATCAGATTCCATGCTGGGCCAGCACCTGTTTGGACAAATCCAGTAGAGCCAAAGAACTCCTCTCCTTGGCCAGCTAAGTAGTTGGATGAACACAGCTTGGCTTAGTCATTGTCACAGTGTCCATATGGCTCTGAAGCTTGTTTTCACAAGAAATCATACAAGTATTTTATTATGTCAAAGTTCACCGTCCTAAAAACAAAAACAGATAATATGTTAGCATTCTCGCCCCTAGATTGCTCAGCTTTGTATGATTCTGGAAAGCACATGCAAAATAATTCATGACTAATGCTAAAAATCCTATAGTACTATTAAATGCACCCTGATAGGACTGACCTTAATTCTTTAAAATGTTATTACGAACACAATTTTTTAAAGTTTTTTGCCATGCACAAAGTTTGCCTTTCTAAAAAAAAAAGTAAACGAAGCTAGAGCTATTCAACATTCTGTGCTTCAATTGTACTACAGAAAGTTTAGACTTCATTTGAAAGCTATTTGCTTTTTGTCTAATATCCAGAATAAAGTAATTAGAGATTCAAAAGTATTTAAATCTTCTTTGCTTCTGAACGTTGTTTATCTTCCGAGACACCTGTTTTATCATTACATAATGCATAGCTCATCTGTCCTCATTTGTAGTTTTCATTCTTTTCAGTCTTTTAACGCTGGCTGACCTGTGTGTGTATTGTAACTAAATCTGTATGATCCAAGAATACGATACAACAAACAGACGATGTGAATGTATATTTTTGTACTCCGATGGCAGGCAGAATAAAATAGCAGAGAGAGAGACATATAATTATTCTCCTTTCACCAAACTCATTCTTCACTATAAATATTCAGACTTGGAGGTTTATTATTTGAATAAATGGTCAAAATAATTGGATATAATGATCTAGCAATAAGTATAAAATTAAAGCCTTAAGTATTCAATTCTGCAAAAATAATCATCCATGTGAGAACAGCCTTTTAGAGATTCACTAATTGCATGCTCTTATTTATTAAACCGTCATCAATTAATGTTTTTGTCTATCATTTTGCAATATACTTTCTAAAAAGTTTCTAAGCAAATGACTGACATATTTTTCAAAATGTGGAATGGGGAACTATAGATACTGCTTATGAAAACACATTTAAAAATAGCTAAAAAGAGATGCTATGGCTATTGTGGCACCTAATGTTGGACTGAAGAATACCTTACTTCATTGTAATAGTGTCTCTCTGAAGAATACTAAGCCTTTCCAAATGGTATAAAAATACTGCCCAACAATCCTGTAGAACTAAAAATAGTTAAAAAAAATCTTATGCATAAAGATGCAAAAAGTATGGTTATTAAATCATAACATTACTTTATATGTTTTTCTTTCATTCAACTCTAGAAACACCCAAATTTATGGGCACCAAAGGACTTTTGACACATTTTTTTTGTTTGTTTCTGAGGTGGAGTCTTGCTCTGTCGCCCAGGTTGGAGTGCAACAGCGTGATCTCGGCTCACTGCAACCTCCGCCTCCCTGGTTCAAGCAATTCTCCTGCCTCAGCCTCCCAAGTAGCTGGAACTACAGGCATGTGCCAACCTGCCTGGCTAATTTTTGTAGTTTTAGTAGAGATGGAGTTTCACCATGTTGGCCAGGCTGGTCTTGAACTCCTGACCTCAGGTGATCTGCCCGCCTTGGCCTCCCAAAGTGCTGGGATTACAAGCATGAGCCACCGTGCCTGGCCAACACATGATTTTAAAAAAATCATGATACTGATTGAAAAGATCTTATTTAGAGGACCATAGAAAGGAAATGAATAGACTACTTTTAACCATGGACAAAAAAGGCAAGTGGTGTTTGTACATCTCTCCAGGCACATTTCTCCACAATGACTTTGAGTCTTAGGTTATAAACCTAAACTGATACAGTAAAATGGACTTAATGTTGTGTTGCCTTTTTTTTTTTTTTTTCCTGGACTTGGGTGAAAATGAAATTTTTGAAGCAGGTAAGATTAAAACAACTTAAATTCCAATACTAGGAGAATCCATAAATTACAATACATTATTTGATGAAATATTATACAGCCATACAAAATGATCAATATGAAGATATACCAGCAATATTAAGGGAGAAAGAGAGAAGAAAGAATTGCAAATAAGTTGTAAAGGCTGCATAGAAATGTTTGTCTAATGGACTAGTACTAGAAGAGAGCACAAACAAATGAAAATATTGTGATGTTTGCAGGACTTCTCTATTTTTTGAGAAATCTATTTGTGTTACTATAGCATTAGCATAGTTTGTACAATAAAAGTAATAATAGAACAGATTTAACAGAATGAATGGAGTGACTTAAAAACACTAAGCAACTTAAATGCTCATAAAACTTTCACTATATTCCCTTTCTGTGCTTTGTCGGTGGTAAGTATTCATGCAAACTGAATCATATAGTAAGAGTTTTAGATTAAAAAAAAATCAATCAGGAATTGAATATAAGATCATTCCTTTAAGAAACATTTACTTCCCAAGATGTGTCACTATCTCTACCATTCCTCCACCCCCAATATAAATACGTAACTTGCCAATTGATCTCACATATATTATTTTAAGACATGGCAAAATTTGTTAGAATAACCACAGGGGCAACATAAAAAAATATGCCACACATCCCAAAGATAACTTTGTGCTTTAAAGTACTTGAAGACAAACAATCCTCTTTAAAGAAAGGTATAACTTACAAGAGAATTGTGTAATTTGCATGGATGTTCCCTAGCTTTCCATGGCCACAGATGCATATTAGAGTCATGTAAGTACAATTTTAAACTTTGGATAACTTTCAATATACTATGGGAGATTCTTCCACAGAACATAAATGAATTATTTGCTAAAGTAACCAGCTGGAAAGAAATACAGTAAACACAAATAGTGTGGTGGCATTTTCCTAGGAGTAATTCTTAAATCAGAATTTAGAATACGTTAATACAAGTTAATTATATGGCATATATTTAAGGATTTAATTTTGCCTTTATCCCTCTATTTCATTTTGTTGATTCATTAAAATATTTTCTTTTAGAATACTATTTTGTTTCCTTTTACTTTTGTGGGCAGTTTGAGTTTGAGTTTTTTTTTAAATTTTTTTTCTGACAACTTGCAACCATAAAACTTTAAGTTGTAACCTCAATTTATCTTATAGTGCCTTCCCACTGACTGTGGAAGAAAAACAATTGAAAATGTGTAACTACCATTCACATTAAGAACAATCCAAGAACAATATTTAGTAAGCTTCTCAGTCATCTGTTATCTGCCTTCTCTCATACTCTATCTCCAAATTCTATGTTCCCTTTCTAGAATCAGTTTCCTCCAGCTTCTCTGTCTAAACCTTTCCGCTGTAGTCTCTATATCCTCTCTCTCTTCAAGGAATGGTTAATTTTCCCCTTCCAGGCTTAACTGAAAGTGGGCTCCCTGCAAAGGACATAGTCTTTTCTTCAGCTCCTTCCAATGAATGTTTAACGCTCTACTGTACCCCCAGACAGTTCTGTCAGGTGGGGCTGGTGTCCTGTGCAAAAAGCTCTGCTACTCTGAGATTAGGACGATTCTGCTTACCATCCCCATCCTCTTTGTCGCTATCCCTTAGCCATTGAGTAATTTAGCATACAGTTCAGTCTTCCTTTCCAACCCAAGTCCTGCGTCAGCCTAGTGACTTCACTATATATTTCTTACCTCCAATAACCTTTTCTACTCTCATAATCACACTCAGAAATGCTCTACTTCTAAAGAAATAAATTCAGACATTCTACCTTATGATCCCCAATTTCTTCCTTTTTTGCTATCTGGAACATGTTGGGACAATCAGTTCACAAATGCCTTCATTTTTTCCTGAGCTACAAACATTAACTGAGTATCTATGTGCTAGGCACTGAACTATTAGCCCCCGACTGGCTTTACTTCCTTCCTGGCCTTCCTAACTTAGACTCCATGATTCATCAGATCACGTGGTTACTTGCTGGAATCCACTGAACTTACCTGGCAAAACCCCAATACGATGTGATTTCAATTATAATTATTAGCTGTCCCAGTCTCTAGCATATGGATTGGTGTTGGAGAACACCACAAGTCTCACAGATTGGTGCCATTGTAAATTCAAGGTCAAGAACCTCAACACTCCCAACAAACTGCTTTCCTTTCAACAGTTTCTTCCATTCCCCATGGCAGCTATTTCAAATGTTTCAGATTTCTCTAAACTGCTACTACTTCTGCCCTTAGTCTCAATTTTGTCTCCTCCTTCTCAGAGAATATAGAAGTCATCAGATCAGAACTCCCTCAACTTTTTGCACCAAACCTCCAAATTCAGCTCCATCAGAATCCATCTTTTTCTCTTGTTATAATGCAAGATCCGCTCTCTCATCCACGGCTCTTGCAACTTAAATTCTAAATCCCATGCTTATATAACATTTCAGTAATTGCGTGCTTTAAATTAATCTTTCTTGCTTTTGTATCATTAACTCTCCTTCTCTATCTGTTCTTTCCTGTCAGCATTTAAATATGCTCAAATCTTTAAAAAATAAATAATAACCCTCTCTCAACCATACAACCCCTTTAGCAGTTATAATCCTTTCTCTCGGCCAGACACAGTGGCTGATGCCTGTAAACCTAGCACTTTGGGAGGCTGAAGCCGGTGGATCACCTGAGGTCAGGGGTGTGAGCCAAGCCTGGCCAACATGGCAAAACCCCATCTCTACTAAAAATACAAAAATTTTCCGGGCGTTGTGGCACGCAACTGTAATCCCAGCTACTCAGGAGGCTGAGGCAGGAGAATCACTTGAACCTTGGAGGCAGAGGTTGCAGTGAGCGGAGATCATGCCACTGCACTCCAGCCTGGGTGACAGAGTGAGATTCTGTCTAAAAAAAAAAAAAAAAAAAAAAAAAAAAAAAAAAAAAATCCTCTCTCCTTTATAGCAAATAAATAAATAAATAAATCATAGAATATAGGCTAATAAAAATAGGATATAGCTATGTTATATTTGTTGCTGTATCTCCCCAAAGCCTACCACAGTGTTTTGTTTATAATGGGCAACACAACAAATGTTAAATGAATGAAAAACATTCTCTCTTTGCTACATCTACTTTCTCATAAGTACTACAATATGACTTCTACTTCATCATACTACTGAAAGTGTTCTGGATAAAGCTATAAATGACTGCTTTATCAGTAAATCAGAGAATTCTGCTTGATTTCTTGGTGATAACTGACTTTTGACCATTACTCCCTTCCCTTATAGTTTCCTAGTTTTCCTTTATATACAACTTTATATGAACTGTTATATGCACTTAAGCTCACATCATGAGTTATTTTCTCATGTTACTATCCTTCAAAAGTGTGATGTTCGGTAACTGTATAAAAATACATGATGCTCCATTTCGCTGGCGGAGCAAGATGGCCAAATAGGAACAGCTCCAGTCTCCAGCTCCCAGCGCCAGCGACACAGAAGACAGGTGATTTCTGCATTATCAACTGAGATACTGGGTTCATCTCACTGGGGAGTGCCTGACAATCGGTACTGGTCAGCTGTTGCAGCCCGACCAGCTAGAGCTGAAGCAGGGCGAGGCATCGCCTCACCTGGGAAGCGCAAGGGGGAAGGGAATCCCTTTTCCTAGCCAGGGGAACTGAGACACACAACACCTGGAAAATCAGATAACTCCCACCCCAATACTGCGCTTTAAGCAAACGGGCACACCAGGAAATTATATCCCACACCTGGCTGGGAGGGTCCCACGCCCACAGAGCCTTCCTCACTGCTAGCACAGCAGTCTGCCATCTAACCGCAAGGCAGCAGTGAGGCTGGGGGAGGGGCGCCCGCCATTGCTGAGGCTTAAGTAGGTAAACAAAGCCCTGGGAAGATTGAACTGGGTGGAGCTCACAGCAGTTCAAGGCGGCCTGCCAAGTCTCTGTAGACTCCACCTCTGGGGACAGGGCACAGCTAAACAACAACAACAACAACAAAAAGCAGCAGAAACCTCTGCAGACACAAGCAACTCTGTCTGACAGCTTTGAAGAGAGCGGTGGCTCTCCCAACACGGAGGTTGAGATCTCTGAGAACGGACAGACTGCCTGCTCAGGTGGGTCCCTGACCCCTGCGTAGCCTAACTGGGAGACATCTTCCACTAGGGGCAGACCAACACCCCACACCTCACACGGTGGAGTACACCCCTGAGAGGAAGCTTCCAAAGCAAGAATCAGACAGGCACACTTGCTGTTCAGCAATATTCTATCCTCTGCAGCCTCTGCTGCTGACACCCAGGCAAACAGGGTCTGGAGTGGACCTCAAGCAATCTCCAACAGACCTACAGCTGAGGGTCCTGACTGTTAGAAGGAAAACTAACAAACAGGAAGGACACCCACACCAAAACCCCATCGGTACGTCACCATCATCAAAGACCAGAGGCAGATAAAACCACAAAGATGGGGAAAAAGCAGGGCAGAAAAGCTGGAAATTCAAAAAATAAGAGCGCATCACCCCCTCCAAAGGAACCCAGCTCATCGCCAGCAACGGATC
Source organism: Macaca nemestrina (assembly GCF_043159975.1). NCBI lineage: Eukaryota > Metazoa > Chordata > Mammalia > Primates > Cercopithecidae > Macaca > Macaca nemestrina. Next base: position 55,166,811 of record NC_092128.1, on the reverse strand, counting down.
AAAGCTGGACGGAGAATGACTTTGACGAGATGAGAGAAGAAGGCTTTCGTCCATCAAACTTCTCAGAGCTAAAGGAGGAATTACTTACCCAGCACAAAGAAACTAAAAATCTTGAAAAAAGAGTGAAAGAATTGATAACCAGAATAATTAATGCAGAGAAGGCCATAAACGAACGGGCAGAGATGAAAACCATGACACGAGAAATACATGACAAATGCACAAGCTTCAGTAACCGACTCGATCAACCGGAAGAAAGAGTATCAGCGACTGAGGATCAAATGAATGAAATCAAGCGAGAAGAGAAATCTAAAGAAAAAGAAATGAACAAAGCCTGCAAGAAGTATGGGATTATGTAAAAAGACCAAATCTACGTCTGATTGGGGTGCCTGAAAGTGAGGGGGAAAATGGAACCAAGTTGGAAAACACTCCAGGAGAACTTCTCCAACCTAGTAGGGCAGGCCAACATTCAAATTCAGGAAATACAGAGAACGCCACAAAGATACTCCTCAAGAAGAGCAACTCCAAGACACATAATTGCCAGATTCACCAAAGTTGAAATGAAGGAAAAAATCTTAAGGGCAGCCAGAAAGAAAGGTCGGGTTACCCACAAAGGGAAGCCCATGAGACTAACAGCAGATCTCTCGGCAGAAACTCTACAAGCCAGAAGAGAGTGCGGGCCAATATTCAGCATTCTTAAAGAAAAGAATTTTAAACCCAGAATTTCATATCCAGCCAAACTAAGTTTCATAAGTGAAGGAGAAATAAAATCCTTTACAGACAAGCAAATGCTTAGAGATTTTGTCACCACCAGGCCTGCCTTACAAGAGGCCCTGAAGGAAGCACTAAACATGGAAAGGAACAACCGGTACCAGCTATTGCAAAAACATGCCAAAATGTAAAGACCATTGAGCTAGGAAGAAACTGCATCAACTAATGAGCAAAATAAGCAGTTAATATCATAATGGCAGGATCAAGTTCACACATAACAATATTAACCTTAAATGTAAATGGACTAAATGCTCCAATTAAAAGACACAGACTGGCAAACTGGATAAAGCGTCAAGACCCATCAGTCTGCTGTATTCAGGAGACCCATCTCACATGCAGAGACACACATAGGCTCAAAATAAAGGGATGGAGGAAGATCTACCAAGCAAATGGAGAACAAAAAAAAAGTAGGGGTTGCAATCCTAGTCTCTGATAAAACAGACTTTAAACCATCAAAGATCAAAAGAGACAAAGAAGGCCATTACATAATGGTAAAGGGATCAATTCAACAGGAAGAGATAACTATCCTAAATATATATGCACCCAATACAGGAGCACCCAGCTTCATAAAGCAAGTCCTTAGAGACTTACAAAGAGACTTAGACTCCCATACAATAATAATGGGAGACTTCAACACCCCACTGTCAACATTAAACAGATCTACGAGACAGAAAGTTAACAAGGATATCCAGGAATTGAACTCATCTCTGCAGCAAGCAGACCTAATAGACATCTACAGAACTCTCCACCCCAAATCAACAGAATATACATTCTTCTCAGCACCACATCGCACTTATTCCAAAATTGACCACATAATTGGAAGTAAAGCACTCCTCAGCAAATGTACAAGAACAGAAATTATAACAAACTGTCTCTCAGACCACAGTGTAATCAAACTAGAACTCAGGACTAAGAAACTCAATCAAATCCGCTCAACTACATGGAAACTGAATAACCTGCTCCTGAATGACTACTGGGTACGCAACGAAATGAAGGCAGAAATAAAGATGTTCTTTGAAACCAATGAGAACAAAGATACAACATACCAAAATCTCTGGGACACATTTAAAGCAGTGTGTAGAGGGAAATTTATAGCACTAAATGCCCACAAGAGAAAGCTGGAAAGATCTAAAATTGACACTCTAACATCACAATTAAAAGAACTAGAGAAGCAAGAGCAAACACAGTCAAAAGCTAGCAGAAGGCAAGAAATAACTAAGATCAGAGCAGAACTGAAGGAGATAGAGACATAAAAACCCCTCAAAAAATCAATGAATCCAGGAGTTGGTTTTTTGAAAAGATCAACAAAATTGATAGACCGCTAGCAAGACTAATAAAGAAGAAAAGAGAGAAGAATCAAATAGACGCAATAAAAAATGATAAAGGGGATATCACAACCAACCCCACAGAAATACAAAGTACCATCAGAGAATACTATAAACACCTCTACGCAAATAAACTAGAAAATCTAGAAGAAATGGATAATTTCCTGGACACTTACACTCTCCCAAGACTAAACCAAGAAGAAGTTGAATCCCTGAATAGACCAATAGCAGGCTCTGAAATTGAGGCAATAATTAATAGCCTACCAACCAAAAAAAGTCCAGGACCAGATGGATTCACAGCTGAATTCTACCAGAGGTACAAGGAGGAGCTGGTACCATTCCTTCTGAAACTATTCCAATCAATAGAAAAAGAGGGAATCCTCCCTAATTCATTTTATGAGGCCAATATCATCCTGATACCAAAGCCTGGCAGAGACACAACAAAAAAAGAGAATTTTAGACCAATATCCCTGATGAACATTGATGCAAAAATCCTCAATAAAATACTGGCAAACTGGATCCAGCAGCACATCAAAAAGCTTATCCACCATGATCAAGTAGGCTTCATCCCTGGGATGCAAGGCTGGTTCAACATACGCAAATCAATAAACGTAATCCAGCATATAAACAGAACCAAAGACAAAAACCACATGATCATCTCAATAGATGCAGAAAAGGCCTTTGACAAAATTCAACAGCCCTTCATGCTAAAAACTCTCAATAAATTCGGTATTGATGGAACATATCTCAAAATCATAAGAGCTATTTATGACAAACCCACAGCCAATATCATACTGAATGGGCAAAAACTGGAAAAATTCCCTTTGAAAACTGGCACAAGACAGGGATGCCCTCTCTCACCACTACTATTCAACACAGTGTTGGAAGTTCTGGCTAGGGTAATCAGGCAAGAGAAAGAAATCAAGGGTATTCAGTTAGAAAAAGAAGAAGTCAAATTGTCCCTGTTTGCAGATGACATGATTGTTTATTTAGAAAACCCCATTGTCTCAGCCCAAAATCTCCGTAAGCTGATAAGAAACTTCAGCAAAGTCTCAGGATACAAAATTAATGTGCAAAAATCACAAGCATTCTTATACACCAGTAACAGACAAACAGAGAGCCAAATCATGAATGAACTTCCATTCACAATTGCTTCAAAGAGAATGAAATACCTAGGAATCCAACTTACAAGGGATGTAAAGGACCTCTTCAAGGAGAACTACAAGCCACTGCTCAGTGAAATAAAAGAGGACATAAACAAATGGAAGAACACATCATGGTCATGGATAGGAAGAATCAATATCGTGAAAATGGCCATACTGCCCAAGGTAATTTATAGATTCAATGCCATCCCCATCAGCTACCAATGAGTTTCTTCACAGAATTGGAAAAAACTGCTTTAAAGTTCATATGGAACCAAAAAAGAGCCCGCATCTCCAAGACAATCCTAAGTCAAAAGAACAAAGCTGGAGGCATCACGCTACCTGACTTCAAACTATACTACAAGGCTACAGTAACCAAAACAGCATGGTACTGGTACCAAAACAGAGAGATAGACCAATGGAACAGAACAGAGTCCTCAGAAATAATACCACACATCTACAGCCATCTGATCTTTGATAAACCTGAGAAAAACAAGAACTGGGGAAAGGATTCCCTATTTAATAAGTGGTGCTGGGAAAATTGGCTAGCCATAAGTAGAAAGCTGAAACTGGATCCTTTCCTTACTCCTTATACGAAAATTAATTCAAGATGGATTAGAGACTTAAATGTTAGACCTAATACCATAAAAACCCTAGAAGAAAACCTAGGTAATACCATTCAGGACATAGGCATGGGCAAGGACTTCATGTCTAAAACACCAAAAGCAACGGCAACAAAAGCCAAAATTGACAAATGGGATCTCATTAAACTAAAGAGCTTCTGCACAGCAAAAGAAACTACCATCAGAGTGAACAGGCAACCTACAGAATGGGAGAAAATTTTTGCAATCTACTCATCTCACAAAGGGCTAATATCCAGAACCTACAAAGAACTCAAACAAATTTACAAGAAAAAAACAAACAACCCCATCAAAAACTGGGCAAAGGATATGAACAGACATTTCTCAAAAGAGGACATTCATACAGCCAACAGACACATGAAAAAATGTTCATCATCACTGGCCATCAGAGAAATGCAAATCAAAACCACAATGAGATACCATCTCACACCAGTTAGAATGGCGATCATTAAAGTCAGGAAACAACAGGTGCTGGAGAGGATGTGGAGAAATAGGAACACTTTTACACTGTTGGTGGGATTGTAAACTAGTTCAACCATTATGGAAAACAGTATGGCGATTCCTCAAGGATCTAGAACTAGAAGTACCATATGACCCAGCCATCCCATTACTGGGTATATACCCAAAGGATTATAAATCATGCTGCTATAAAGACACATGCACACGTATGTTTACTGCGGCACTATTCACAATAGCAAAGACTTGGAATCAACCCAAATGTCCATCAGTGACAGACTGGATTAAGAAAATGTGGCACATATACACCATGGAATACTATGCAGCCATAAAAAAGGATGAGTTTGTGTCCTTTGTAGGGACATGGATGCAGCTGGAAACCATCATTCTCAGCAAACTATCGCAAGAACAGAAAACCAAACACCGCATGTTCTCACTCATAGGTGGGAACTGAACAATGAGATCACTTGGACTCGGGAAGGGGAACATCACACACTGGGGCCTATCACAGGGAGGGGGGAGGGGGGAGGGATTGCATTGGGAGTTATACCTGATGTAAATGACGAGTTGATGGGTGCTGACGAGTTGATGGGTGCAGCACACCAACATGGCACAAGTATACATATGTAACAAACCTGCACGTTATGCACATGTACCCTAGAACTTAAAGTATAATAATAATAAAAAAAAATGATGCTATTGATTGACTGCCATTTTAGACATTTAGGTTATATCCTGTGATCCTTATTATCTCATTTGTTCTCTGCCACAGGTGTTTGGAATGAGGCCAACCTTCCTTTTTTTTGGTAACTATCCTTGGGACTTCCTCTCCCATCAAGCCTTGATTTGGAATGAGACTGTCTCTGAGCTTCCTTCTTGCTGTTCCCCAAAACAAATTCATATGGTTCCCCTTCATCTGAATTTTTACTGCTAATCACTGTAGGAAAACATGCAATATTTATTTAGTACATACTAAGTTTAAAGCACTATGCTAGGTTTGAGGATAAGGCAGTGACAGACATAAACACAGTCTGCTTTGAGCTTATGAGCTTATATTCTAGAAAGAAAGACGAACTATAATTATTCAATTATTTAAGTAAAACTTGTTAAGTATAATGAAGAACAAAATGGGAACTTCCAAATTTTGTGTGTGTGTGGGGGGGTATGGGGTGGGGGTGATGATGGTGGCTGTGGTATTTGTGAGAAGGTGTCTTTAAGGAGCAGACATTTAAACTGAAATCTAAAGGTTATGTAGCAGTTAGGTAGGTGAAGGAGAAGAGAAGCTGGAAAATGCTGTATATACAAGGATGGGAAGCAGAATGGTGAATATAAAAAATGGAAAAAAGCCACAGTGGTTAAAGTGCAGATACTGAGGAAAGAAGGTGTATGTGCTAGATGGGGCTAGGCACAGGTAGGAGCCAGATCATTTGGGCCTTGTAAGTTATTGAAAAGATTCTGTTATTTATCTCAAGAGCTATGGGAAACTACTGAATTTTTTTAAGGAGCAGGGTGACATTAAATTTTTATAAAATCATTCTGGCTACAGCATGGATAATAAATTATAAGAGGATAAGAGCAGACAGAAGATCAATTAGACTGCTAGAGAAGAGATGATGGTGGCTTGATCTAGAGTGATAAAAGTATCATGATAACAAGTGAATGAAATTGAGACAAATAAGAGGGGCTTTGTAAGCTCAATAGGCCAAATGGTTGAATATCACGAGTGGGGGAGAGAGAGATGTCAAGAAAGACTCTCAAATTTCAGGCCTGGGCAACAGAGCAGACTGCAGTGCTTATCACCGAAATAAGAAACACTGGAGGAAAGCCAGATATTTCACTTTTTGTTGGCGGGTTGAAGCAGAGGTTAGAATTCCTAAGTTCGGTTTTGGAAATGTATTAATATAGCTGGGAAACAACAATAAAGGTCAAGAATATTGTACACTTGATCTTAGCCAAAAGGCCGAGAAGCGATGGGTCAAGAATATTATAAAAAATAGATCTAGTCTTTAAAAATAGGGACATTATTAATACACAGATGACTGTCGAAGTCACAGGTGTGGCTCAAGTTGCCTAGGGAAAAAAATGTAATATGAGAAAAGAGCCTAGGGCCAAGCCTCAAGGAACAGCTATATTTAAAGGTCAGGTGGTAAAGATAACCTTTGTTAGTAAGAACAACCAAAGAATAAAGAGGAACACCAGAATACTGTGGAATCATGTCTAAGAGAAGAGAGTTTTAAGAAAGACACAGTAGCCAACAGTGTTAGGTGCCACTGAGAGGACAAACAGCCGAGACTAACAGAGGTTCTGGGATAGTGGAGGAGATGGAATTCAGAGCATAGGTAAAAGAATCCACCTTAGGAAGAAGAAACCCATCCTGCTGAAAAAGGAGAGTAAGAGAAGATGGACACCAACACAGGTAGCTCAATTCTCAATTGAGGGTTTCAACTTTGTTCTGTGAAACAGAGTGAAGACTGAACAGAATGAACGCAGACATTAGAATTTGTGGTTTAAACAGAGTCAAGAATTTAGGTGGAGGCTGGGCGTGGTGGCTCATGCCTATAATCCCAGCACTTTGGGAAGCTGATACAGGCAGATCAACTTGAGGTCAGGAGTTCAAGACCAGCCTGGCCAACATGGTGAAACTCTGTCTCTGCTAAAAATTAGCCAGGAATGGTGGTGTGTGCCTGTGATCCCAGCCACATGGGAGGCTGAAGCAGGAGAACTGCTTGAACCTGGGAGGCAGAGGTTGCAGTGAGCCAAGATCGCACCACTGTACTCCAGCCTGGGCGACAGAGCCAGACACTCCATCTAAAAAAAAAAGAAAAGAAAAAGAAAAATTCAGGTAGAAAAGAAGTCTGGATACCAGGTGCCCTATCATTTCAACACATGAAGTGGAATGGCTGGGGAGACAAAAATCAGTCTTAAGGAGAATAGGGAAATAGAGCCAGGTTGCATGGGTCTCAAGGAAGTCCACATTTTTATAAGAAGTTGGGGGCAGTAACAGTCTGGAAGTGGCAACAGGAAGGATGGCACTGAAATGACCTCCAACCCTGAGGGATTAGGGTTTGAGAAAATACATAGCTACAACTAGAGATAAGTCCAGGGGAAGCAGCATCCCAAAGAAGGAATCAGGTTTTAGCTAAGGCAATGAGGAAGACTATTAGAAGAATGGGGCACATGGGAGGGAGGGAAAGAATGAAAGGTAAAGTTAGCAAAAACGAAGTACAAAACACGGGGATGAGAGAATGGAAGAGGGCAGGTGTGGGGAGGAGCGGGTGCTCATTCTACGGATATTGCCCATGGGAAGTAGAGAACAGTAAAGAAAACAAAAGAAAGTTACAGAGTCCCCAAGTTCTATGCCAAGATTCCAGGTCTAAAGTTCTTGCTTGCAAGGTGGTAAATGAAAGTGCATGTCTCTGAAAGTGTTGAGCATCCATCACTGTGATGCTCTGCACTAAAGGAATGTCAAATTAAGTCTGATTCAATGGAGATTCACTATATTAGGAACCCACAAACTTCTGTTTTGCATATGATTATGTTGGGGCACAACCTAACATTCAGAGTAATAATAAAATCCCTGAAATAAACAGGCTTCCCTCCAAATTTATGCCTTGGATAGAGGCTCTTAGATACAGAAGTTCCAATATAATTGCTTTTTAAAAGGAAGTAATTGCTTTGTGATCATACTTAACACACTAAAAAATAAGTTTCTGCTCAATTTTCTGTGTAAAAGTTTGCCTGGTTTTATTAAAATGAAACATTAAAACCCTTGACTTCATGTTTTAGAGCCTATATGCCACAAAAATGTGGTAAATACCTGCATCATATTATCACAGAACTCAAAAACATTTTTTTGTAGACGGGGGTCTCACTACGTTGTGGCTCATCTTGAACTTCTGGCCTCAAGCAATCCTCCGACCTCAGCCTCCCAAACTGTTGGGAATACAGGTGTGAGCCACTGCATCTGGCCATTCATTCACTAATTTATTATTTATTTTTCAGAGCACTTTTAATTCAGAAGAGGCTTCAGGGAGAAGCTGCCAACCTATGGACTTCAGAATCTCAAGAAGCTGTAAAATTAATCATCAGAGGAGATCTGCAAATCTATACTGATATCAAGCACTGTTTTAGGCTGGAAAAAATAATGTCTCATGCCTATATACTGTTAATTTTGAAATATATGTAAATACTTTTATGACTAATTTTTAAAGGATGCTAAAATGGAATCTTCATATTCAAAAAGATTAGGAACACACTGTCTATGGAATGCCCTGTTCAACCTGCCAGTCTACACACTCATCACCTCTTCCATTACAATCCTGACAGATTGTTATCCAGCTGCAACCGTATGATGAAGTCACTTATTCATATAAATGGTTTGAACATTTTCCATAACACTAAGTACACTTCTTTGTAAGGAAACTTGTATTTTTAGACAGCTTTCATTTTGACAAATATACTTTCTTCCCCAGAACTTCCAACACTCTAGAATTACTCAGAATTAGTTTCATCCATTTTGCACATGACAGACCCCTGAAATACTTAAGACAGTTCACATGTCCTTCCTAAGGCTTTTCTCTCACACTCTGTCCTTCAGTCAGGGACGTGACACAATTCCTCATTCTACCACTCTCCTCGTGCCCCTTCAGCATGTATCCATTTGTCTCTCTGAAAACTCTAAACACAGCACAGCACACCAGATTTGATCTGCCTGTGACAACACACAATAGAATGATTATGTCCCCTGACCTAGACACTATATTTCTATCAGTGTTACCTAAGTCAGGATTTTTAAAGCCTTGTAGTCAGCTAAAAAATTTAGGACTTAAGTCAGCTTTCTCCCATCTTATTTCAATACAATAGAGTTTTCTGTAGCCAACTGTCCATTAAATCTTACCTTGCTACTATGGGATCATTTATTCCAGCCTATTAAGGTCTTTCAGAATCTTGATTTTTGTCCTCTAACATATTAGCTATTTCTCCCAATTATATGTCATTTGTAAATTTGAGAAAGTTCATTCTATAGTAGCGGTTATTCATTCTTGGCACTTAAATACATGATTTTTTTCATGTTTAAAAGTCATGACTAATGACATTACATTAGGAAAACACTAATTTTTATATTTAGTATCTCATTTACATAATTCAAGACATTTTACCTTGCAATAGCTCTGATGAAGTCTAGAGACACTGTGCATTTATATTTTGGTCCATCAAGCTGATCGTCATGGCCAACCAGGGTTAACAGCTGAAGGGTCACTAGAGAGGTAATCTAAAAGAGAACATTTTTATAAGAAACTGTTTTAATAAGATTATGTAATACTTTTGTTTCTGAAACATCTTATAGTCTGATAAAGATACATAACTGAATCACAAAAAACGTCTGCAAAGAAAATGACTACTTTGCAATCTGTAAACACAAATTTGTACATGTCTACTAGTCTGACAACTAGGACTAGTTGTCAGAGTCCTCGTTTTTTTATTTTTTTTATTTTTTAGAGATATGGTCTCGCTCTGTTACCCAGGCTACAGTGCCATGGCTTGATCACAGTTCATTGGAGTTTCAAATTCCTGGGCTCAAGTGGGGCTCTCAACTCAGCCTTCCCAAGTGGCTGGGACTACAGGCACATGCCCACCACACCTAATTTTTTTTTTTTTTTTTTTTTTTTTTTTTTGAGACGGAGTCTCGCTCTGTCGCCCAGGCTGGAGTGCAGTGGCGCGATCTCGGCTCACTGCAAGCTCCGCCTCCCGGGTTCATGCCATTCTCCTGCCTCAGCCTCCCGAGTAGCTGGGACTACAGGCGCCCACAACCGCGCCCGGCTAATTTTTTGTATTTTTAGTAGAGACAGGGTTTCACTGTGGTCTCGATCTCCTGACCTTGTGATCCGCCCGCCTCGGCCTCCCAAAGTGCTTGTTTTGTAGAGACAGGGTCTCACTGTGTTATCCTGGCTGGTCTTGAACTCCTGGCTTTGTGATTCTCCTGCCTTGGCCTCCCAAAGGGTCGGTGATACAGGAGGGGAAGGCAGGGAAGTGCTGGGTAGAGAAGGGCGTGGTCCCTGGCTAGTGCTCCACCCCCAAGTCTGTGCCCACAGACCTAGGTAAGGACTGGCATTTCAGTTTTCATGCCTAAATGTTACATTTTCCAAGACCACCCTGGCTGGACGTTAAGAGGAATACACTGGCGGAAGAACACACAAGCGGCTGGACAGCGAGAGGAACATACCGGCAGACACCTGCAGATGCCAGCAGGCCATCTATGGTGGGACGACACAGAGTTTGGCCAAGAACGGCTAGACTTCAGGGGAAAACCACCTTCCCACTCTATCCCCCTTCGGGCTCCCCATCCATCTGCTGAGAGCTACTTCCACTATTCAATAAAACCTCACACTCATTCTCCAAGCCCACATTTGATCTGATTTTTCGGTACACCAAGGCAAGAACTCGGGATACAGAAAGCCCTCTCTCCGTCCGATACGGCAGAGGGTCTAATTGAGCTAACACAAGCCACCTACAGATGGCAAAACTAAAAGAGCACACTGTAACACACACCCACTGGGGCTTCAGGAGCTGTAAGCATTCATCCCTAGATGCTGCTGTGGGGTGGGAGCTCCACAACTTGTCCGTGAGCATGCTCCCATTAGAGGTTTGAGCAGCAGGACGCTGAAGAGGCGAGCCACTACCCCTGCGAGGGGGACGAGGGAACTTTTCCTGCTTCACTGGGATTCCTGGTGTGAGTCACTGCACTCAGCCCAACCAAGAGTCCTAGTTTAACAACTGATTCAAACAATCAGTCCTTAAGAATTCTACTAGAGACAGCTTTGTTTCATTAGTGACTCAGACACATGACTGCCAAACCTTTAAAAGCTGCAAATAAAGCACATTCCTTCTCTAAACATTTTACAGAATTTCTATCTAAATAACTCAGAATACAAAATCTATACTCCTTTGGGAATAAAACAATTATAATATGGATTTAGGCCCTTTTAAGAGTTGGGTAGCTGGTTAGATAAAAGATAAGAAATACATCCTTCAGAACTGGGCTTAGTCTTAGTTTAAAACTTTCTTTCTTTTTTTTTTTTTTTTTCTGAGGCAGGGTCTCACTCCATTATCCATTCTGGATTGCAGTGGCACAATCATGGCTCACTGCAGCCTCAACCTCCCCAGACTCAAGTGATCCTCCCACAGCAGGCTCCTGAGTAGCTGGTACTATAGGCACATGCCACCACACCCAGCTAATTTTTTGTACTTGTTGTAGACATGGGGTTTTGCCATGTTGCCCAGGCTGCTCTTGAGCTCCTGGGCTCAAGTGATGCACCTACCTAGCCTCCAAAGTGTTGAGATTACAGACGTGAGCCACCGCACCCAACCATTGCTTTAAAACTTACTGCTGATCATGTACTCAGGAAAACACCAGAAGGATTATTAGTAAAAGCAAAAGTGTATTTTGATAGGTCAAAATTAAAGTACAAAATCACTTAACATTCATAAGGCCAACTAAAATATTAAGTTCTTTGAAATCTAAGAAAGGAAGCTGATCCAAGAACTGAAATTCTTTGAGTGCCCATTGTCTTCTCCTAATTTCTTATTTTTATCTCCCATAGGCCAGCAGGAAAAAGAGCCAGCAATGGCAGTAAGATAACATTTGGAGACTTAGTTACCTGTAACTGTTCAGTGGCAATATGAGTAAGAGTTTTAGGTTACGCATACCTAATCATATGTCTTAGGAATTAAAATGTTCACTTAATTTGGGACTAATACTTTACAGATGCTAAGTAAACATCCTATGAATAATAAAAACACTAATAGCAGTAGTAATTTGCTTGGTACTAAGTACTCTATACACACTATCTCATGTTATTCCTCATTACCCTCATGTCCACAAGGTGGACATTATTATACTTTTTTTTTTTTTTTTTTAAATAGATGAGCTTTAGAGATCTTAAGTAACTTTCCCCCTATTCCAGATCTACTGGCTTAGCAAGAATTCAAGAATCCATGATCATCTTATTATACTACATTTCCCATTACCATTTTGAAGGGAAAATTGTCATGCAGTATTCAGTCTGCGATTACTTTACTAACAAATCAAAGGGTGAACAGATAATAAATATATAGAGTATCTTATGTAGAGAAAATCCTATATTCAGTAAATATGAAACATTATTTCAACTGGAAAAGCAATTTATATTAATACATCAAAATACAAAGCTCTGCATTCAAAAGGCTAAGACTTTAATTTCTAATTCAGTATCAATAATTAGGTTACAACTTGAAATATCTTTTATAAATATTCTGTGTGTGTGTTGAAAAGAATATGTATTTTGCAACTGTTACGTGCTTTGTTACATGTCTATTGCTTTGTTACATATATGTCTATTACATAAGACACATATGTAACAGACATTATTTGTATGGTTAAATCTTACATTTTTAAAATCTGCCTGATCAAAACTGACACAGGTATTAAAATTCTTCCGTTATCACAGAATCTTTTTCTGCTTTGTATTTTTTAAGCTACGTTACTAGGTAACGTACATACAGATTTAAAATTACGTTTTGTTGACAAACCTTTTCATTATAATAACTCTTTTTTTCTCCAGTAATGTCTTAGTTTACGATGTATTTTTTTCTAATCTTAATATAGCTATATTAGCATTCCTTTATGTGCTCTGCCTTTTTCTTATGTGACTTTTCATGATTCTTTCAAGGTTCATGTTTTCTCAATTTAAAACAGTTCTCATGTAAATAACATATAGTGGGATTTTGTTTTTATAGTCACTCTGACAACTTTTACCTTTCGTTAGGACCATACATAGACTCCATTTGTTTTTTTTTGTTTGTTTTTTTTTTTTTTTTTTTTTTTTTAGACAGAGTCTTGCTCTGTCGCCCAGGCTGTAGTGCAGTGGCCGGATCTCAGCTCACTGCAAGCTCCGCCTCCTGGGTTTACGCCATTCTCCTGCCTCAGCCTCCTGAGTAGCTGGGACTACAGGCGCCCGCCACCTCGCCCGGCTAGTTGTTTTTTTTTTTTATTTTTTAGTAGAGACGGGGTTTCACCGTGTTAGCCAGGATGGTCTCGATCTCCTGACCTCGTGATCCACCCGTCTCGGCCTCCCAAAGTGCTGGGATTACAGGCTTGAGCCACCGCGCCCGGCCCATTTGTTTTTAATATAGCTAACAATTTTCTAAATTTTTTTTTCTACCTTTATATTGACCTATTTGTCCTTCCTTTCCTTTTTCTCATTCCTTTCTTACCTTTTGTTGTAATTATATTTTCTTATCTCTTTTTACTTTTACTACTTTGTAAGTAGTTCTATAGTCCTTTTAATTCGAATGTCCATTTTGATTTCTTTTTTGGCTCTCTGCTAGTTTGGAAGTCCTCCTTTATTTCCAACTTACAGAGTTTTTTCCAGTTTTTTGTTTTGTTTTTGGAGGATCACAGAAGGTGATCTGCATACTAGCAATCCTCTGAAATTTGTTGAGGCAGCTAGGTTCTCTGGGAGGAAAGAAGGGTGCATAGGAACCTGGGTGTCACTGTGACAGACTGAAAAGGATCATGGTGGCCACCCTGTCTGTTACGCCCACCAGGCCCCTTCTTGCTTTATTCCAAGAATGTCTCCAGTTGATGATGACAGAGCCCAGAGCATGCCCACCATGTGGGATGACTTACCCCAGGCAAATGAGGTGCAGGGTAACAAGAGTTTTTTCTCTTACTTATTAAGGTATCTACATAATATCCTACATTTTGCCTCTTAGCCTGCAAAGTCTAAAATATTTACTATGTATCCCTTTACTGAAAAGGTTTGCTGACCTCTGCATTAGAAGATTGCTAGATTCACATTGTTAATTTAATCAACATTAAAACTAAGATGTTTAGTAACTTGCTCAAAGTGATAATTACTGGATGGTGCCAGAAACTCACTTGACCAGAACTTAAATCTCCTAACTCCAACTCCAAAACTTTTTAAAAGCATGCCTAAGCTGTGATCACAGCTAAGAGAGTGCACATCTAACAGATGTATTATACTCTTGCCTGAAAAGAGTGTGTTCTAAAAGAATTAGGATGATCTGCAAAATAGTCATAGAGGGAGAATTCAATAGAATAAACCCAATAGTATGCCTCTAGTACTAAGATGCAAGACTCTTTGCCCATTAACTTAGAAATCTGCTATATGCTACAAGTTTGCATCCACCGTAGAGGTGGAGCTGTCTGGCTGTCACTTAAGGTATTAAGATCATTCAATTATCTCATTCCCATTCTCACCACTGGGCGCATTTGGATTCCATACTTAATCTTCTAATTTCGGAAGAGAGAGAACATAATTTAAGAGAAAAAAAAATTCAAAGTTAGTAAGATCTATCTTTTGCCACTTGCTAGCAGTAGACTTCAGATTGGTCAGTTAAACATTGTGGATCTCAATTTTCAAAACTAAAAATCATCGTAATAATCTTTCAGCCACACAGGGATGTTCTAAATATTTATAACTATAAATGAGCACCAAAAAACTGTTAGAATAAATGCTTTCAGTAAAATTGCAGAATACAAAAATCAACAAACATGTTTATACACTTACAATGAACTATCAAAAAAGAAAATTTTAAAAAATCTCATTTACAACAGCATCAAAAAGAATAAGACATGTAAGAATAAATTTAATCAAGAACATGAATTATTTATACACTAAAAACTAAAAAACATTGATGAAAGAAATTCAAGAAGACACAAATAAGTGAAAAGATACCTGTGTTCAAGGACTGGAAGAATTATTATTATTAAAATATCCATACTACCAATGCAATCTACAGATTCAATGCAATCCCCATCAAAATTCCAATGGCATTTTTCACAGCTGGAAGTATCACAATTCCTGATTCCAAAGTATATTATTAATACAAAACTATAGTAATCAAAACAGTATGGTAATGGCATAAAAATGGACACACAGATCCACAGAACAGAAAGTCTGGAAATAAAACCACACATATAAGGTCAATTAATCTTTAACAAGGGTACCAAAAATACACTATGGGAAAAGGATAGTCTCTTCAATAAATGGTATTGGAAATATTGGATATCCACATGCACACAAAATAAAAATGAACTCTTATCTTACACCATACACAAAAATTAATTCAAATGGATTAAAGACTTAAATGTAAGACATGAAACAATAAAATTCCTAAAAGTAAACATAGAGAAAAAAATTTTCTGACATTAGTCTTGGCAATGATTTTTTCAATAGGCTGCCAAAAGCACAGGAAACAAAAGCAAAAGTAAACAAATGAGACTACATCAAATTTAACAGCTTCTTCACAGCAAAGGAAACAACCAATAAAATGACAAGGCAATCTACAGAATGGGAGAAAAAAAAATAAGGTACATCAAATGGCATAAACAAGATAACAGAAACAAAATTATATTAGCAACTGTATTAAAAGTAAATGAAATGCTTCAAATAAAAAGACCGAAAAAATCAAACTGCATTTTGTTTAAAAAAGATACATATAAAATGGAAGCATATGTGAAAGTTAAAGGTCAAGGACAAAATTGAGATATGTCACACAAATTCTAATAAAAAGGACAATGATGAAAATATGTTAAACATCAGACAAAACAGACATGAAATGAGGTTTAAAGAAAGGTTCACTTAATAATGATAAAATGCAGGCCCTGAGCTCATATCTCTTACAAGATTAACTGCTTGAGACCTGTATTATGAAGAGAAGAGACACAGAACAGGATGGACAGCCAAGGGATCCAGAAGTCTTCTGGGGAGAGTAAGTATTGCTAAAACCCAAGACAAGACGAATTCATTAGCCTTCCCAGTTTGGAAACAGGTAGAAATCTATAATAGACAGTAGACCTGAAATTTTAATGAATAGGAAGATATGTAGTAAAGAGTGAACACAGTCTTCTATTGCTAAGTATATTAACTTCAACCCTTTCTATTTTTCTGTGAGGGATTCATTTGCTAAAATAGGTTAGTAACAGCTATTTGAAAAATCATGCATTGAACTCTATTATTAAAGGCAGTTCTCCTTAGTACTTTTTTTAATACAGAAGAAAACATTAATTACCTTGTACTTTGCCACTGACATTTCCTTATATTTCTCATAACTGATACTTTCCTGTTAATTCAAATACTCACATATTTAGATTCTTTAATTGAAACTGTATGCTAAATTACTTTTTCTACAATTTTTCCAGAGAAAAACAAAAAATCTGTCTTTAATATAGTTAAGTTAGGGTCTTAAGAATATTTTCAGATGCCTTGCAGTTTGTTACTTTTAGCACATTAGTTATAACAAATGTCCAAAGGCAGAAAGTTGGAACAAACAGGTCCTTGAAGTCACTTTCAGTTCTACCAGGATTCCATGGCTAAATTAATCATGTAAATTGTGCAAAGGATATAATATCACTTCAGCTGAAGATGTAGCAGCTAAAAGGCATTTCCAGAATATTAATAAGATGACTGATCAGTTTTTTTTACGGGTAGGGCTAATTTAGGAAAAGCTAATACATTAAAAGAACTAAATCTAAAAAAAGCAATTAAATTAGAACGTGATTTTTCACATTAAAAAAACTCATTTCAGTCTTTTGTTATTCAGATATTCAGGAGAATATCTATTACATAAAGCAGTGAACAGGTCAGGTGTAGTGGCTCACACCTGTAATCCCAGCACTTTGGGAGGTGGAGGCAGAGGCAGGTCGATCACTTGAGGCCAAGAGTTTTAGATCAGCCTGGTCAACATGGTGAAACCCCATCTCTACTAAAAATACAAAAATTATCCAGGCATGGTGGCGCGCGCCTGTAATCCCAGCTACTTGGGAGGTTGAGGCATGAGAAATGCTTGAACCCAGGGAGTGGAGGTTGCAGTGAGCTGAGATCGCACCACTGCACTCCAGCATGGGTGACAGAGCAAGACTCTGTCTCAAAAATAAAAATAAAAAAAATAATAATAAAAAGGAGTGAACAAATGTACTAAATATTTAAAGGTACTTTCCCAGTTTATTAAAATTTTGCTAGAGTAAAATTGAAAACAAAATCAAGCACAAAGATTAATTAGTGGAGTCAACATTTTGAATCTCAAACGTATTAGTTTATTAACTTACTAAATGAAAACTTCTGGAAAAATACATATAAAACTTTAAAAATTATTTCTATACATGCATAAATAGCAGAATATTCACCTTCCTCTCTATTATCCAATCCTTAAATTAGCTAATTTTTATTTCCAACTACATATCCATGAAACTCTTAAGGACTTACTCTAGGTACTGTGCATTTTAAAATAAGGCTGGGCGCGGTGGCTCACATCTGTAATCCCAGCACACTGGGAGGCTGAGGCAGGCAGATTATCTGAGCTCAGGAGTTCAAGACCAGCCTGGCCAACAGGGCAAAATCCTGTCTTTACTAAAAATACAAAAAATTAGCCGGTCGTGGTGGCATGTGCCTGTAATCCCACCTATTCAGGAGGCTGAGGCAGGAGAATCGCTTGAACTTGGGAGGTGGAGGTTGCAGTGAGCCAAGATCATGCCACTGTACTCCACCCTGGGCAACATAACGAGACTCTGTCTCATAAATAAATAATGAATAGGATCAGAAAAAATATTTATTTACTTCCTTGCTCCACTTTAAATGTTCATGACAATATGATGAACTCAAATCTCTAGGCTAGTATTAATACCTACATAGTCTGATATGGTCAGCGTGGACCTGACAAAAAGTCTCTAGACAGTGAGTACTCAGATTCATCGTGGTGTCTTAGTTTCATGTGTATAAATGTGTATGTATAAATAAGGGAGAGGTGGGGCAGAGCCTTTCCCATCTAACTGCCTGAGACCTGTACTATAAAGGAAAAAGACACAGAACAGGATGGGCAACCAAGGGATACAGGGGTCTTTGGGGGACAGTAAATATTGCTGAAAGCCAAGATAAGACAAATAGCCTTCTTAGTTTGGAAACTTGTAGAAATCCATAATGAGAGTACGCCTGACAATTTTAATGAATGGGAAGATACACAGAAGAGAGTTAACATAGTCTTCTATGGCTAAGTATATTAACTTTGACCCTTTTTATTCAGTGACACATCTGTGACTTAGAGAAAAGAGATACACAACAGTCATTCCTGTTGTTAGGTCCCCGAATGCAGGGAGTGATTTACACAAAGTCTCTAGTTCCAGCATGGAATAATAAATTGAAATACTTTGCAGTAAATAAATTAATGATTTAGAAGGATTTAATCTCTGTTGGAAAAAAAGCTCTGCAAATAATAATGGTAAAACATTCTGTAATCTTTCTTTAGCACTAATTTACAGAAAGCTTCTTGTTCAATTGAGCTTTGAATTACCATGGAACACATTTCAAGAACAAACACGAACAAACAGCCTAGACAGAGGGTTAGAAAAAAGATAAATACAGAAGAATTTCCCACATAGACAGGATGATGCATAGATTCATATTTGTTATTCTTTCCTGCTAAGTACAACTATAAATCCTGGAAATAATATAAGAGGCGACCAAAAGAGGACTCTGAAAGGTAGAAAGAAGTAGGTGGGCTGCTTACGGACCCTAGGGCTACAGAAACAATATAGAGGGCGGGAGTCTTAGAATTCCCCACCCAAGAGCGAAAGGTGAACCAAGTCCAGCACTTCCCAATCCACAACTAAGCAACAAAAGGCTACCCAGGTAGGCTCATTCCTCCCCTGGATTAAAGAGGAATCCTGACGAAAGAACTGGCAATTCTGTATCTAGCAAAACTATCCTTCATGAATAAAGTGGAAATAAAGACATGCTCGAACTAGGTAAAACTAGAGAATTTGTCACTAGCAGTTGATCTTCAAAGAAGAGCAAAAGGAAGTTCTTCAAACAAAAGAAAATAATAAAAGTGAAAGAACGAACAGTGGAAACAGCAGATTTCTGGATAAATACAAGAGAATATCTCCTCATGAGTTTTCTAAATCACATTTGATTAAACATTTTAACACCTTTTGATATGCAAGACAGTATCTGAAAAAGTGGGAAAGTTAAAGTATGGTTTCCATACTTCACTTCAAGTGGTAAAACACATATGCCTTATAAAACTAAGCAGGCAATTACCGTATTACCCTGCAATTGCACTTATGCATTTATCCCAGAGAACTGCATGTTCACATAAAAACCAGTACATAAATGTTCCCAACAGCTTTAATTGTAGTAGCCAAAAAACGGGAAAGAACCCAGATATCCTTCAACAGGTGAATGGTTAAACAAACTGTGGTACATCTACACCATAGAATACTCCTCAGTAATTAAAAGGAATGAACTATTAATACATGCAAAAATTGGGATGAATCTGAGGAATTATCCTGACTCAAAAAAGTTAATTCCCAAGTATTATATACTATATGATTATGCTTAAACAAATTCTTGAAATGACAAAATTCTAGAGATAGCAATTAGCAGTTAACAGGAATTGGGGAAGGCGAGGGAGACAGGAAGGTATGGTCATCAATGAGTAACACGGAGAATCCTTGTGATAATGGAACGGGTCTTGACTGTGGTGGTGAATTAACAAAACTATACACAGGATAAAATTTCATATAACCAAATATATATAGATGTACACAAAAGAATACATATAGAAGTAGGGAATATAGTAAAATATCACAACCAGGAAATTGACATTAATGCAATCAACTGATCTAATGAGATCAATCTAATGAGATCAGTAGATTGCATTAAAGTCAATTTCCTGGTTGTGATATTTTACTATAGCTTTGCCAGATGTTACCATTGTGGAGAACCAGTAAAGGACACAAAGGAAGAGAGAGTACATATTATGTTTTACAACTGTGTGTGAATCCATAATTATCTCAAAAAAGCTTAATTAAAAAATAAAACACTAATAATGTACTCAAAATATAGATGACTTTGAGAAATACCTTGTAAACTTTCAGAATAAATTTTATCTCAAAATGTTTTAAGCAGCTATGAAGCTACAAAAATCTACTTATAAAAATAAAAACACTTTTTAACCCTTATTTGTAAGTATTTTTAAATCTTTCCTAAAGGCAGATGATTAGTTATGACTTGGGGCTCAGACGCAAGGAAGATTTGTAGCTACTGGTTTCATGCTGTGAGTCCATAAAGGTCCTTACAAAGTTGCCACAAACCTGTGACTAGTAAAACTTACTCCTTCCTCTATAGCAAAGGAAGATTATAGCAAAAGTATTACTATATAAATCCCAACCTGAGTGTTCTATTTTTCCAAATTCTTACTTTATATATTTTTTTGATGATAAAAGTTGTTTTTATGTGTTTTGAGGCTATAAAAGCCAACTGCACTTCAAATGTATTAAATATAAAATTTTCAACATAAAAATAATTGCACAATAAAATTCTGAGCTTGCCCATCAGGACTTGAAACTTTGGAGATCAATACCTCACTTAACAGATGAGGAAAGAGACATCATAAAAGGACAACTGGCATTATCAGTCCCTAGTCAGTCACCCACACAAATGAATGTTCCCAAATATTTAATCCACAAGTCCTAATGAAAAATAATACAATACATATGTCGTGCTAAAGGTTTACTAGAAAACATTTTAGAGCTGTAACAACAAATTTTAAATTAAGCACTCGTTTTAAGAATACTTAACATATTAAAAACATTTAGCCAAAATAATACTTCACATTGGGTGTTGATGATTAGAAAATGGTTTGCCAAGACTACTGCTACTGTGAATAAAGAACCCCAGTATGAGTCTATGTGCTTTTATCTTTTCTTCTGCTGTTTTTCAAAATTCCTGAGAACGACACCTATGTATTTTGGCATTCACTCCTTCCTTCAGGTTCTAGCAGAGGATATGGACAAAACTTGAGGGGCAGGGGTCAGGGAAAGACAGCTATAGGAACTAATTAGTACTATTAATGATCATGGTAATTAGTGGTATATGGACTGGAATTTATTATTGTATCCAGGCTCTATGACAGACATTGTGCATCCTCAGTTCTCACAAAAATCCTCCCATGATTACTATAAATAAATCTCTCTTTTCCAGATGAGGACACCACCTCAGAGAGGTTAGTAAATTGCTCAAGGTCACAAAGCTAACGATGGTTAAGAACAGCACTGGGTTTGAATACTATCTGAATCCAAAGCCCATATTCCTTATACTACTCCAAACAAGGAGCTGTAGAATACAAAGAGATAATTTTGTTGGAAGAGATTAGGAAAGCTTTATGGAAGAAGGAAATGACAACTCCAGCTTGCATTCTATAGTGAAGGCGATAACTATTAGTATGCTGGAGAAGTAAGAAACCCAGGAGAGCAGGCAATGCAAGTAAAACAAAGAAAAAGCTTTAAATGAAATTGTAGCAATAAGGACAAAGAAGTATCTCAATACAGTATAGGCAAACGTCCTGCCACAGGGATATAGAATAACCTTGAGAAGTAACAATTAACAATACTGTGAACAAAATTGTTAGATGTGTGAGTTTGATGTCACAAAAGTAAAACATTAATGTGGAACTGATTTAACCTAATGACAGGTTAATTTTTCATAAGTCAGATTATATATTACATTAAACATTAAATTGCTGTTTTTAAGGTTTAACTTTTAAAAGGTAAATATTGGCCAAGGACGGTGGCTCACACCTGTAACCTCAGCACTTTGGGAGGCCGAGGCAGGCGGATCACTTGAGGTCAGGAGTTCAAGACCAGCCTGACCAACATGGTGAAACCCCAGGTCTATTAAAAATACAAAAATTAGCTGGGTGTGGTGGTGCGTGCCTGTAGGCCCAGCTACTTGGGAGGCTGAAGCAGGAGAATCACTTGAACCTGGGAGACAGAGGTTGTAGTGAGCAGACTGTGCCACTGCACTCCCACCTGGACGACAGAGTAAGACTCTGTCTCAAAAAAAAAAAAAAAAAAAAAAAAGTAAATTTAAGGTTGGGGGAAAGCATGATTTCTTAAATTCAGAAACTTTTAGATTACATTGAAGATGGTATCCCTAAGCAGTTTCTTTACAAAAACATTCACAACTACAACTCATAAAATATTAAAATACATTAAAAGCAAGGGTAATGAAAAGTCTTTTTCTGAAACCCTAGAATCATTTTCAAGCAAAGTCAT